>NW_020697824.1:10970-15679 GCF_002925995.2 Terrapene triunguis | reverse complement strand
CCCCCCCCACACCTCTATCCATCCCTCCATCCCCACACCTCTAGCCATCCCTCCATCCATCCATCCCCACACACACCCCTCCATCCATCCCCCCCACACCTCTATCCATCCCTCCATCCATCCATCCCCATACACACCCCTCTATCCATCTGTTGATCCTCAAACACCCCTCTATCCATCCATCCATCTATCCATCCATCCCCATACACACCCCTTCATCTACATACACACCCCTCCATCCACCCATCCAGCCTCACACGCAGCTCTATCCATCTGTCCATCCCCTCACAGACCCCTCTATCCATCCATCCATCCCTCCCCATACGCACCCCTCCCTCCCTCCCTCCCCATATGTACCCCTCCATCCCTCCACATACACAGCCCTCCATCCATCCTTCCCCATACACACCTCTAGCCAGCTGTCTATCCCCATACACACCCATCTACCTATCTCCATTCACATACCTCTATCTATCCATCTATCGATTTACCTGTTTATTTCAGGAACTCAAAGAAACTCAACCCAAAACCAAGTGACCCAACAAGCCAGGAAAATACTCACGACAATGAAAATCTACCCCAATGGTATTAATTATGACGTAGTCCTAATAAATAATGATTCATAATAAATAATAATTGGACAAAGGTTAAACCTCTGGAAAACAAACTCGACTCACTTTGCGTCTTTGTCTAAACACAATTTTTTTAAAGGGCAGCATGAGGCAGGAATCCAATTAAAAATAAATAATAAAAAAAATCACCGAGCAGGAAAAGGGAATTTTAATGAGCTGATGTTTTAATATAAACAAGGTTTGACAAATAGAAATACCAAAACAAGGAGAGAAATGGGAGGGACGGGGATGATGGGGGGAGGGGAGGCTAAAACAGCACCATCTGACCTCACTGCCTTCACCCCCCCCATCGCATACTGTACCCCACTTCCAAAGCCTTTGTCTGTAATTCAATATTAGCATTCAGCAAATAATGACCTAAGGCAAGTGTGGGTCGAGCCGGGGGGAGGGGCGTGGAATCAGGACTCCTGGGTTCTATTCCTGGCTCTAGGAAAAAGCATTTGTCTAGTGGTCTGAGCAAAGAATTAGGGCTCAGGACACCTGGGTTCTATACCAGCGCTGGAAGGACCCGGTGTCTAGTAATGGGTAAGGGATTGGGAGTCAGGACTCCTGGGTTCCATTCCCAGCTCTGGAAGAGGAGCGGGGTCTAGTGGTTAGAGCAGGGCAGCCTGGGAACCAGGAATCCTGGGTTCGCTCCCCAGATCTGGGCAGGAAGTGGGGCCTAGTGGTTAGAGCAGGGGCCGGGAGGCAGGACTCCTGGGTTCTATCCCGAGCTCTGGGAGAGGAGTGATATCTAGTGGTTAGAGCAGGTGGGCAGGGCTCCCAGGATCTAGTCCCAGCTCTGGGAAGGGAGCGGGGTCTAGTGGTTAGAGCGAGGTGCAATAAATCAGGCCAGCTGGGCTCTAGCCCCGGCTTTGGGACTAACCTGCTGTTTGACTGGGCTCCGGGGGGGGGGGGGGGGATTTCACCTTTCACGCTCCCTTCGGGTCCTGTTGCAGCCAGGGAAGGTCTCCACGGAGCCTGGAGAACGCAGATTCCAAAACCACCAGCCTGCTCTGCGGAGTGCAGGGGGAGCTGCCCATTCACGTCACTGGCTCTTCCCAGGTGTGCAAGGAGCCAGCCCTTGGAAGCCAGAAACTCAGGCCCAAACCCTCCACTGAGGGCAAGCGGCATCATCTGATTCACACCAGCTGGAGATCGGGCCTCACTGACTCCCGATTACACAGCTGGGGATGCGGCCCGGGCTCTGGAGGGTCCTGTCTATTTAAATGAATACAAATAACACCCTAATATTTGTCTTCAAACGGACCGTCGCGTGGCACGGGCCGTCCTGCACCTCGAAGCTGAGGCTCTCAAAGAATCCCCAGTCAATGAGGCCACGTGCAATGCCTTGGAGAAAGCCACTTTCTTACCTCCAAGGGGAAAATGGCATAACCATGGTCACCCAATGGGTCAGTGGCAGCAGTCGGAACTGAACCCAGGAGTCCTGACTCCCAGGCCCTGCTCGACAGACAGATGCCTGAAAGTCTGTTCTCTGGGCGGCACGAGTGCTCCTAGGGACCGTGCCTGGCTAGCCGCCAAAGCTCTGTACAAAGACAGAGCAAGATTATTAGCCCTACTTTTCAGATGGGGAAACTGAGGCACGGAGCGGGTGGGGGTAGAGAGACTTGCCCAAGGTCACGCAGAGCTAGGAAAGACAACCAGAAGACCCGGCTCTGAATCCCCCCTGCTCAAACCACTGGACCCCACTCCTCGCCCAGTGCTGGGAATAGAACCCAGGAGTCCTGGCTCCACCACTAGACCCCACTCCCCTGCCCAAGCTGGGGATAAAACCCAGGAGGCCTGACTGCCAGCCCACCCAGTTCTAACCACTAGACCCCACTGCCTCCACCCCTGAGCTGGGACTAGAACCCAGGAGTCCTGACTCTGCCATCCTGCCCAGCAAAGCCCGCTGCCAGAGGGAGCCAGGGGAGAAGTGGGCAGCCTAGAAAGGCCCTAGTCCCGAGTGGAAAGTCCAGGGAGCCAGTGCCCATGAATGCCATGCTGCTGGTGGCAGGATGGGGATGGGGGTTATAAAAGATTCCTGCATGATGCATGGACAGCAGGTGGAGGACACAGTCAGGGCGGGTGGATTCATGAAGTGTGACGCCGGCATGGGCCGGTGCTGGAAGAGATTCACTGCAAGAAGACGATCTGGGCCTAGCAAGTGCTGCAAAAGGGTGAGGAACAACCACAGCCCGCCAGGGTGAGATCTCAGGCCGCACGGCGAGTAGATCCCCCCCGTCCGGTTGTCATTCCTGGCAGTGCCCTGCCGTCTCCCTCCCCACAGATCCGGTGCCCGATGCCCAGCGGGCACAGCCCAGCCTAACCCGGGATACAACCAACCCCAGGAGTTCTACACAGAGAAGGGCTGCCCCATGCAAGGCAGCCTTGCTCGGTGCCCGGCCCCCTGGCCCAGTGGTGGGCTGCAGAGGACGGCCACTGGGCGCTCCGGCAAAGCTGGGGAGGGGAGCAGGCGGGCACAGAGCCAGCGGACGAGCGCCAACGTCCGTCCGTCAGCCAGGAAATGGAGCAGAAAATCCCCTTTGTTTGAGAGGCAGCCAGCTGTGGGCGGGGTCACTCTGGCTGACCCCGCTGTGCCTCCCCCGAGCGCTGGGCACGGGGCGGGCGAGGGACTGAATCCACCTCGCTTGATCCCATTCCCCCAGCCACCAGCTCCCTCCTTGGTGAGGAGGGCGGCTCGCACCCCGATCTCTCCAGCTCGCAGCAGGACCAGACGGCCAGGTGACCCTGCAGCCTGGGCGTCCCCCGTCCCCCATTTCACCCCCAAACCTCTGCCACGATAGCGGCACCAAAGCCAGCGCTTCCCCTGCTGCTCCATCTCTTCGGTTGCTCCCGCCCTTGGCTGGGCTCTGAGTAATGCTTTGGGGATGGGAATGGACCCCTGAGATCCACCACCCCGTGCAGGGTCCCCAACCCTGGCACAAGGGCCCTGCCCCCAGCCTGGGGGAGATCGGGGGCGTGGCCAGGGCACCCTGCGCTGTGGCTATTCTCTGCCCCCCAGGGCCCATAAAGGATGGACTGAGGGTATGTCTGGGGCACACTGTGCTGTGGGTCTTCTCTGCTTCTCCCTTTGGGGGTGGATCAGGAGTTAGAGAATTGAGGGAGGGGGGGGTCCTGATTTTTCCATCTTGTGAATGTTTTTGAGAGCTTGAAAATTTGGACCCTCCCAACCAGGACGAAGCGTCGAAAACTCCAAAATTTTCACAAATCGAAAAAACCAAACAAAAACCCCTCCACGTTTCGGTTCCCGTTGGATCGCCTTGTTTCAAAACGTTTTCTTTGGCTTTGGACCTCGTCCCTTCTTGTCCTCTTGGTTTCCAGCCTGAATTGCTTCCGATTGGAACCAAAACGTCCTTTCGAGCCGGCATTTTTCATTCCCCAAACGTCCCGAGGCAGCGTCTCGAAGATCTCAACCCTTCGCCTCCCCACGGAGTCGGGACAGCCCTCCAGTCCAACCCCCTTTTGCAGACACTTGCCACTTAGACGCATCAGGATTTTTGATGGCAGTCGATGCATCGGAAAATTCCCAACCGGTTCTGCTCGGGTGAGCTCGAAGCTTGGGGAAGGGAGGCGGGTCGGTTCTGGTTCTGCTGCTGGTAGCCCTGGCAGGAAGACGTCTCCCGGGCAAGGTGGAGGGGACAGCTGGCTCCATCACCGCGCTCAGCGGTGCTGGGAGGATGGAAGCCAAGGCCGGGCTGAAGAAGGAGCTGGTTTCTGCAGGGTGATTTACGGGTCCCCTGCCCCGGCTTGGCTCGCGTTTCTGTTTCAAGCGCCTATTGATCCTGTGTTGGTGTTGGCTGCAGCTCAGGACGTCGCTAATGGACGCCAGGTTACGGAGGTGGCCAGAATACCCTCGGCACGCCAAGCGGCCACAGCCAGCGAGTGGGGGGCACAGGGTTTTAGGGGTGGGGGAGGGGGAATGTGACTCTGAGGCTAGCGCCCCCCCCCCCATGTATCTCAGCTGTAGCTTTGTTGCAATCTAGGGGCCAGATCTGCAGCTGGTATAAATCAGTGTCACTCCACTGGAGTCAATGGGGCCAGATCCCCAGCGGGTGTGAATGGGCCGTCGCTCCA
>NW_020697824.1:626-10960 GCF_002925995.2 Terrapene triunguis | reverse complement strand
GTCAATGGGGCCAGATCCCCAGCGGGTGTGAATGGGCCGTCGCTCCACTGGAGTCAATGGGGCCGGATCCCCAGCGGGTGTGAATGGGCCGTCGCTCCATTGGAGTCAATGGGGCTGATTCCCCTCCCACCCTGGCGTGGATCAGGAGGCAATGGAGATACACTAGTGGAAGTGAGATCTGAGGCAGTGATTGGTCACTCAAGCCACATGGTCTCATTTCTGCTCCCTGACTGGACACGCATAATAATCATCATCATTCATAAATCCGCCTTGACGCGCTTCCCAGTCCAGATTTTCCTTTCCACCGGATGCTTGTGGAACCCGGGAACCTGCCGCGGTTGGGTGGATCGTTGGGAGCACTGGCCAGCAGCACTTCCAGTTGGGAAAGGGTTAACCAACAGGCATTGGCCTCATCCGGCAGGGCCTGCCTAGCCCCCTGCAGCAGATATCCCTGGGCTCCAAAACGCCTCTGAGGGGCAGTGGAACAGCCTTAACCCCATTGCAGAGATGGGGAAACTGAGTCACAGAGCGGGCAAGGGACTTGCACACGGTCATACAAAGGCAGAGCTGAGGATAGGACCCAGGAGTCCTGACTCCCCCGGCCCCTGCTCTAGTAGGGTGACCAGACAGCAAGTGTAAAACATCGGGATGGGGGTGGGGGGGTAATAGGAGCCTATATAAGAAAAAGACCCAAAAATCAGGACTGTCCCTATAAAATTGGGACATCTGGTCACCCTATGCTCTAGTCACTAGACCCTGCTCTCTCCCAGTACTCTCAATAGAACCCAGGAGTCCTGCTCCTCCAGTTTCCTGCTCTAATCACTAGACCCCGTTGACCTCCCCCAGCTAGGAAAAGAACCCAGGAGTCCTGATGCCCACAGCCCCTGCTCTAACCACTAGACACCACTCTCTCCCAGTACTCTCAATAGAACCCAGGAGTCTTAACTCCCCCCTGCCAATTTCCTGCTCTAACCATTAGACCCCACTCCCTTGCAGACCTGGGGACAGAACCCAGGAATCCTAATTCCCCGTGCTGCTGCCTTAACCCCCTAGACCCTATTCCCCTTCCTGAGCCGGGAATGGAACCCAGGAGTCCTGGTTTCCAGGACATACACACAAGCCCCATCCCTCTTTGAGATTGTCACAGGTATTATTTGGGGTTAATGTCCCAGCGAGCCAGTTACAGGTCAGAGCCACAGCCCAGCCTCCTGCTCCACTTTCCGTTCCCTGATGCTGGAAATAAAGCAAGGGGAGCGAATCTCACTTTATTCCTGGCCCAGAAACGATTCCCCGGGCCCCTGAAAAATGCAACCGAATGCAAACCGAATCTGCTGCACTGTGCTGCCCGGGAAGCCTGCTATTTACTGCCCTGGATAAAAGATCTCCCGAGGTTGCGATGCGAGCAGGATCTGGAGAGGTGCCAGCGGAGAGAGAAAGCTTTGCTGGAACGCGGGCAGCTTTAAAGAGGTCGCATGAGCTAGTGGACAGAGTACAGGACTCAAGAGACCTGTGTTTTATTCCTGGCTCGGCCGCTATCCTTCCTCTCTCTGTGACTCAGTTTCCCCCTCTGGAAAGCGGAGATCATGAGACTGGCCTCCGACGGAAAGCGCTTTGAGATCTATGGGTGGAAAGCGATAGGTGAAACTGAGGGATTCTCTGTGTTTTTGTCTGCCGGGCCAGGCTATTGTCACTGGTAGGGTTTGCGTAGGAGTGTATCATTCTGACAGGCATATGACATGGCCAGCAAATGAAATGTCCACCCTCTGGGAACGGCCTACATGCTGACAGTCGTTTTCCTTCCGAATTGGGACCGAAAAGTCAAAACAAACTGAAAAAGTTTCACCGCACGAAAAGTCATGGAAAACGTTTATTCGGGAACAAAAAAAGCCGATGTTTTGATGGCGACAGTTGGACATTTTTCATTTGAAACGGTGAGTCCAAAGCAACCTAATAGCAATGAAAACGTGCAGCACCTGGCACGATGGGGGCCTGGGCCAAGTCTGGGATGCCGAGGTGCTACCGTAATATACCTAATGGCAATATAAATGTACAGCACCTGGCACGATGGAGGCCTGGTCCATGACTGGGATGCTGAGGTTCTACCATAATACACCTAATAACAATAAAAACGTGCAGCACCTGGCACGATGGGGGCCTGGGCCATGTCTGGGGTGCTGAGGTGCTACCGTAATACACCTATTAGCAATAAAAACGTACAGCGCCTGGCACGATGGAGGCCTTGGCCATGTCGGGGGTGCCTAGGTGCTACTGTAATACACCTAATAGCAATAAAAATGTACAGTGCCCGATACAACGGGGGCTGGTCCATGACTGGGACTCTGAGGTGCTACCGTAATACACCTAATAGCAATACAAATGTACAGCGCCTGACATGATGGGGGCTGGTCCATGACTGGGGTTCCGAGGTGCTACCATGATAAACAGGATTAATAATAATAATAGGTCTCTGCTGCGGATGACATTTTACATGGTGCCACCAATTTGTGACAACATTTCCAACCCAGATTTCCCCTGTCAGAAGGCGCATTTTGAAGTGAGTCGATTCCTGGCTTCCAGTCTGGCTTCCCAACGGAAAAGCAGAAAAATTTTGGCTTTGCCTCCCCTACCAACAAAAAGTGCATCTAAACAGCAGACTCACGATAGCTTCCCCCAATGCCCAATCCTCCTGGAGATACGACACAGACCGCTTTTAACCTCCATGGCGCAAGTAAAGGCCAAAGCTATCCCCTCACCTCCACCTGCAGCTGAGTCAAAATCCACCTTTTCCCACCGGGGACTTTGATTTCGACCAACCCACATTTTGCCTCCTGGAGAAACGTCGGCCCGCTCTCAAGAGGAGCATTGGAGTGTTCACACGGTGGAATCCTGTGCCCAGTTCGGGGCACCTGTGCCCAAGGAAGATGAATTCCAACCAGAGATGGGGCAGCCCAGGGCTGCTCAGATGATCCAGGGACTGGAGAACTGATCTTAGAAAGGAGGCTGAAGGATCTGGGCTTGCCCTGCCTAACACACAGTCTGGGAGACACCAGGCAGGGGGAAGCGCTATCAGAGCTCAGGGAGGACGCTGGGACAAGCATAACTGGGGATGAACCAGCCAGGGTTCAGTGGAGGCTGGAGAGGACGGTTTCTAATTATCAGAGGAGGGAAGTTCCTGCCGCGAGGAGTGGGGGGAACGCAAAGCTTAAGAACGCCCATAGTGGGTCAGACCAAAGGTCCATCTAGCCCAGTATCCTGTCTTCTGACAGTGGCCAATGCCAGGTGCCCCAGACGGAATGAACAGAACAGGTGATCATCAAGTGATCCATCCCCTGTCACCCATTCCCAGCTTCTGGCAAACAGAGGCTAGGGACACCATCCCTGCCCAGCCTGGCTAATAGCCATCGATTGACCTATCCTCCATGAACTTCTCTAGTTCTATTTTTGAACCCTGTTATAACCTTGATCCATTTACGAATGGGATGATTTCATAGGGCCGGCTGTGATAGCAGGGACTGGGCTCCAAGACCCAGGAGGTCTCTTCCAGTCCAATGTTCCCACGTAGCGCCTAGCAGCCCCGGTTACAGATCGGGTGCTAGGAGCCGTACAAACACAGAGCATGCCCCAGGGATCTTACAATTGACGGGTGAGCCAAGAGCCAGCAGATGGATCCAGACCGACAGACGGGGAGCACCAGGGGACAATGAGGGGATAGCGATCAGCCCCCAGTGGCAACAATCTCACTCCTGTAACCACTTTGCCATCATAGGGTGTGTTCATAGATTCATGGATTCCAAGGCCAGAAGGATCCACTGTGATCAACTAGTCGGACGTCCTGCACAGAACAGGCCAGTGAACGTGCACAAATTATTTCCCGTTTGAAGTGAGCAGATCTTCTCGTCTTGACATAAAAACTGCCAGGGATGGAGACTCCACCACCCTGGCCCTCGGTGAGTTGTCCCAATGGTTAATTTCCCCTCACTGTTAAAAACTGGCAACTTATTTCCAGTCTGTATTTGTCCTGCTTCAACTTAAAGCCAGTGGATCTTGTTAGACCTTTGCCTGCTAGACTGGAGAACCCATGATCAGTTGTCGGTTCCCCATCCAGACATATAGATCGGGATCAAGTCATCCCTTTGACCTTCTGTGATGTTGCACTCCATATGTTATATGGAAGTATGCGTATGAGTGTGAATATGATGTAACTGGAATACGCTTTATGCAAAAGGTCTCTTGTAAGGTATCATTACAAAGCTTATAATCTACTGAGTGTGATCATCCGATTTGTTTGCATGTATTATTTCTATGTCTGGAGTTAGGTGAATAAGATATAAACTTGTATTACGGATGTAAACATATTAAGTGGAAGCCATTAAGGGTGCTCCAGAATTAATGACCTGTAAATGGCTCTGTTTACTTGCAAACCTTCCTGGGTATGTGTGGGCCAGCCCTGGAAGAAGGGAGGCTAGGGTCTCACAGGACATGTGATCATGTCACATGATACTGGAATCCATCTTAAATCTGGTACTTTTCCATTTAGAAGGAGGGGGGTGGGGACACAGAGAGACAAAAGATTCCCGCCTTGTGCCAAAGCTATAAAAGGGGGTGGAGCAGGACAAAGGGGGCTGCCAGTCATGAGAAAACCCCTGCTTACCACCTAAGATGTCTGCTGGGTTAAACATGGACGGTACCAGGGGAAAGGATTGGGCCCAGACTAGGAGGGAGTCTAGTCTGTGAAAGAAGCTTATTGGATCACCTCTGAGGGTGAGATATTACCAGTAATCGATTTCTTAATGTATTAAGCTTAGATTTGCGTGTTTTTGCTCGGTGAATTACTTTGTTCTGTCTGTTATTACTTGAAACCACTTAAATCCTACTTTTTATACTTAATAAAATCACTTTTGTTTATTAATAAACCCAGAGTAAGTGATTAATACCTGGGGGAGCAAACAAGCTGTGTCTATCTCGCTATCAGTGTTATAGAGGGCGGACAATTTATGAGTTTACCCTGCATAAGCTTCATACAGAGTAAAACGGATCTATTTGGGGTTTGGATCCCATTGGGAACTGGGTGTCTGGGTGCTGGAGATAGCTAACCTGCTGAGTGGTTTTCAGTTAAAGCCTGCAGTTTTGGGGGCGTGCTTCAGAGCCTGGGTCTGTGTTGCAGCAGGCTAGCGTGTCTGAAGTCCCAAGCTGGCAGGGGAAACAGGCTCAAAGGTAATTTCAGCCCATCAGGTGACGGTCCCAAGGGGGTCTCTGTGACCGAACCTGTCATATCTTCAATTGTCAAACTGGTATACGGCCCATATCTATAGTCACATGATCCCTCCAGCTAGTCACCATGTTATCAGTTGATCAACTTCTTAGCATGGTCTAGTAGCTAAGGGAGTCTGGAGACCCAGGTTCTAGCCTCACCTCTGCCATGAACATCCTGGGTGACCTTGGGCCAGTCACAGCCCTGCTCTGTGCCTCAGTTTCCCCCCGCTGTCTATCTAGACTCTTTGGGGCAGGCCCTGTCTCTCACTCCTCATCCAAGGGTGTGTCTACACTGCCAAAAAAAGGCAGGTCCTTAACTCAGGTTAAAATAGCAGTGAAGATGCAGAGACTTTGGTTGACGTTTATAGGGGAGCCGGGATTCCGGCCATGACTTCGGGGCTATCTCACAACCGCCTGTGGTCACCTGTCTCAGGGCTCCACTATCCTGAGATTTAGCAAGTTTCTCCTAATATCCATCCTAAATCTTCCCTGCTGCAGACTTAACCGGGACCTTCCTGCCCTACCTTGGCAGATGGGGAGAGGATCGCTAAACTGAATTACAGACACACCTTTGGTTTTAAAGGGGGGGGGGGCTCACCCTGTGTGCCGCTGAGAGCCAAAGCTAACTCACACACCCTTGAAATCAACGGGGACACTCTGGGTTTGCACCTGGCCCCTGTTCCACTCAAAGCAGTGAGGCGGCACCAGTTTGCACCAGTGAGGCCAACTCCACCAGCTCCGAACCGAGATGTTCGCTGGTGCCCCTGTTCCTTCACAATCTGTTGGTTTTCGATTCCCCGTCCCCTCCCTCCCCGCCAGCGATCAGCCGTGTCTGCTAGGGGGACGGACAACCTTTCCTGCCAAGCCCTGACTACAAAAGAGACTTCACCCAGAGCCCTTCAGCCACACATCAGCCTGTGGGTTAACTCAATTAAGAGCCCATGCGCCGAACCGGGGAGCAAGAAACATGTAGCAACATCAGGCCACGCTTAAAACAAGAAACATTAAGCAGGAAATAATCATTGCAGAGTGGAGAGCTCTCATGCAAGGTAAATGTGCCTCTCAAGAAGCTTTCATCTTATCTCCCTGGGTTTTTTAGCGTTAACAGGGATGTCTCGAGCAAGGTCTCCGCACAGGAGCCGCGCCAGCTCGCTGATATGAATAGCGCCGGATCAGTTTGCTTGGGTTCTGTTCCCCCGATAACCACGCTTCACTCCTGAAACACGCCCGGCTCTTCCGAGGCGCGGTCTTTATCAGATGGCGGGGGAGCGAGAAGCGGCTGGTGCGCAAAATGTTTGGGGGGGGGTTTCTTCTGCTATGATTATGGGCAGGATTCATTTCTTTTGCCTTGGTGACGTTCCCCGCTAGAGCTGACGGGACAACCGAAATCCCTGGGGAAAACGGCACGGTTTGGAGCCAAACACGTAGTCTCGGAAAAAGGCCAATGTTGTCACAGGAGGGAATGTCAAGAAAAACCGGGAGAACTGACCGGGAATTGTTTGGCTGAGGGATAATTGACAAGAACCTTCCCGCGGCAGGAGCAGAACCAGAGCACTTTACCCACCCCAGCTGCAGGGTTTGTGAGGCCGAGAATCCGGGTGCTGGCCCTCAGCCCCCCCCCCCCCCCCCCAAGCTTTTGTCAATTGCACTCTCCCCTGACTGAAACAGACAAGACCCTGGGCGGGGGGGTGGGCAGCCAGGACAGCAGAGTCTCAATTTCCCCCCCGGCCAATCGAATTTCTTCGGCAAAACTGGATTTTGCCCATGGAAAATGTTGGTTTTGTGAAAAGGGCTTTTTTTTCATTGGAAAATTATTCCGATGACATTCTTCCAATCAGCTCTATTCCCCCCACCCCCCGTTCCCCTCCCCCAATGTCTGGTTTTAAAGACTCCGTCGGCCGGGTCCTCAGCTGGTCTAAACTGGCATCACTCCATTTAATGGAATTACGTTGATTTACACTCTCTGGGGATGGGGCCAATTTATGTTATGTCAGCATAAAACAGAGAGGAACCCAACCCGATTCCTCTTAAAACGAAATTAAATAGCCAAGTGGAGGCACTTGCCAGGAATTATTTATACCACAGATGTATTATTATTGAAGTATATAGTGACCCCAACCCAAATCAGGGCCCCCATTGTGCCAGGTGCTGCACAGACCCCAACCGTGATCAGGGCCCCTGTTTTGCCGGGAGCTGCACAGACCCCGACCGTGATCAGGGCCCCGTCACGCCGGGCGCTGCCCAGACCCCAACTGAGATCAGGGCCCCGTCGCGCCGGGCGCTGCCCAAACCCCAACCAAGATCAGGGCCCCGTCGCACCGGGCGCTGCCCAGACCCCAACCAAGATCAGGGCCCCCTTTTCACCAGGCACTGCACAGCCACAATGAAGTCCCTGCCCTGAAAAGTTTACAATCTAAAAAGACAAAGGATCATTCTTCCCATAGTACAGAGGGGGAAACTGAGGCACAGAGGGTTGTTGTTGTTGTTTAAAGGGCCTGCCCTTCTAAAGAGCTTGTCTCCTATGTCGGCACCGAAGACAGTGGCCAGGTTTTCAGAAGCTCTCGGCGTTCTGGTGCTCTATTTTATGGAAACCATGGTCATAAGCATCAGGATGGGCACTTTGGGGGGAAAAAAAGCAACACGGGGTCCCACCAACACTGCCGGAAACTGAACCCACGGTTTCTGGGTCCCAAGTGAGTGCCTGAAGCACAAAGCCAGCTACAAACCTGCCCTGGGCAACAACCCCAGGCGGTAGCCCTGCAATGGCTTACGTGACTTTCCTCCGGCGAGGAGTTCCGCTGAGCCCCATGGGGCGGCTCAGGTGAGGAAAGCTACTTGGGTGTGTAAGTTTTTTTCAGGATCGGGCCCCAGCTCCGCTAGGGTAACGCACGGGGAATATGCACAGCAGTCCACCCGCCATCAACCCAGAAGGAATCACCAGCCAACCAGATGGCCCAGTGTCTGCCAAGAACAAGCCTGGTTCAGGAGAGGCCCATCCATTGGCAGACGTGCCACCTCTCTATGCAGCAGACTCTCCTGGGTGACTGTGGGCAAGCGTCTTCCCCTCTCTGTGCCTCGGTTTCTCCATCCATAGGGATAATAATTCTATCTTGTCTATTTAGACTGGAAGCTCTTTCTAGCAGGGGGCTGTCTCTCACGCTGAATCTGGGCAGTGCCCGGCATGACGGGGCCCTGATCTCGGTTGGGGTCTGGGCAGCGCCCGGCGCGACGGGGCCCTGATCTCGGTTGGGGTCTGGGCAGCGCCTGGCGCGACGGGGCCCTGATCTCGGCTGGGGTCTGGGCAGCGCCTGGCGCGACGGGGCCCTGATCTCGGCTGGGGTCTGGGCAGCGCCCGGTGCGACGGGGCCCTGATCTCGGCTGTGGTCTGGGCAGTGCCTGGCGCGACGGGGCCCTGATCTCAGCTGGAGCCACTATGCTACCATATTACAACTACTAACAGGGCCAGGTGGTGTAATCTACCCATGGTACTGCTACAGCCCCTATTATCCTAACATCTGAGCACCCGCAATCACCCCTCACACACCGCGGGAGGCGGGGCGTGGCTCTCGTCTGCCTCGTACAGCCGGAGGACTGAAGGTTAAGCGATGTGCCCCAGGCCACACAAGGAGTCACTGGCAAAACTAAATCCCAGCTTAGCACCCAGCCCACTGCACCATCGCCCGAGCCAGCCCCACCTCTGTGCTCTTCTCTAGGGGAAATCACGGCCAAGACTCCCACCAGAGCTGAACTTTGTCTCCTTCCAGCCACCCCTGGCCCTTCGCCAGGCCCACCAGGGCTCTGCCATCTGCGTGGGGAAAGTCCTGGCCCGCTTCGCCAGCCTTTCTGCCGGACACCTGCGGAAGAGACCAACTGTCCCGCGCCCTTGACCTTGCGTCCCTGACGCCCTCTGTGTTGGAGCAGCGACGGGACCGACAATGGGCTGCCCTGGGCGCTTTGACATCTTTTTAACCCTCCCTCGAGCTGTGGGCAGCCATGTTCCAAATGCAGACCCTCCCCCTCCCCCCCATCCCGCTGACAAGCTCCTTCCCCCGCTCTCGCTTGCGAAAGAAGACAAAAAACGACAACAACAACAAAACCCCAACAACACACCCCTAAGTGGCGGCTGAGTGCTGTTCAATCCAATTCAAGAAATCCCCATGGGCAGAAGATGGACTGTTTCAATGACCTACGTGGCAGGCGGAGGAGCCGGGCCGGGATGAAAGAGGGAAGCCGGGGTATTGCAGGGCCTATGGGTTTTTTTTGGGGGATGGGGAGTCTCTGAACCCTGGCTTGTGAAACTGATGCCACACTATGCAGGGAGCTCAGGTATGTCGGCCTTTGCCACAAGGCCCCTGCGTCATTCCCACGGCCCCTTGTCATGGGCAAGGACTATTCAGTGCCCCCCTTCACCTGAGCTCATTGCTGAGTTTGCCTCCACACTGCCCAGGTCTGGAGGGCATCAGCCTGTCATGGGGGGGGGGACACGTTCACTCCCCAAAGTTTGCTCCAATCTATTTTGTCCAAATGCCGCCTCCTGAGTGCACAGAGGGGCTCGTTCACTGGGATCAGCTTCTACCACTGGGCCAGTGCAGCCCTGCCAAAGCTGGAGCATCTCTATCACACTGCCAGTGCACCTCTGCCACTGCCCCAGTGCACCCCGTCACACTGCCAGTACAGTTCTTCCATTGCCCCAGAGCATCCCGTCACACTGCCAGTACAGCCCTTCCACTGCCCCAGTGCACCCCATCACACTGCCAGTACAGCCCTGCCACTGCCCCAGTGCACCCCATCACACTGCCAATACAGCCCTTCCACTGCCCCAGAGCACCCCATCTCACTGCCAGTACAGCCCTGCCACTGCCCCAGTGCACCCCCATCTCACTGCCAGTACAGCCCTGCCACTGCCCCAGTGCATCCCGTCACACTGCCAGTACAGCCCTTCCACTGCCCCAGTGCATCCCATCACACTGCCAGTACAGCCCTTCCACTGCCCCAGTGCATCCCATCACACTGCCAGTACAGCCCTTCCACTGTCCCAGTGCACCCCCATCTCACTGCCAGTACAGCCCTGCCACTGCCCC
>NW_020697824.1:0-526 GCF_002925995.2 Terrapene triunguis | reverse complement strand
CCCATCACACTGCCAGTACAGCCCTGCCACTGCCCCAGTGCATCCCATCACACTGCCAGTACAGCCCTTCCACTGCCCCAGTGCATCCCATCACACTGCCAGTACAGCCCTTCCACTGCCCCAGTGCACCCCATCACACTGCCAATGGACCTTTCAACATGCTGCTTCTCTCAGCGCCTCCCTCTGTGACCCCGGCTAGAGAAGCAGCCCTGCCTGTGATTAATTCCTTGCATTACCTGCACCTCTAATGACACTGCATGCTTCCATGACGTGGCTCTCCGCTGCTCCCAACACTTATCCGCCAGCTCAGCCACGGCTGCCCATTTAGAGACATGATGTCTAGAGGAGCATTTGCAGGGCACACCTTGTTATAGACATGAGGCTGCAGCATGGACTCCATCCCTCCTCTGCGACTACCGCTGCACCGTCCCCCTGCTCCTTCCCCCGCCAGCCACCCAACAACAGAATGAAGTGGCAGGGAAAGAAAGAAAGAAAGAAAGAAAGAAAGAAAGAAAGAAAGAAAGAA
>NW_020697823.1:0-3935 GCF_002925995.2 Terrapene triunguis | reverse complement strand
GAGGGGACAGGTTGATGTTGGCCAGGGAGTGGGAGCAGAAGGACTAGAGCCTGGATGCACAAAAGGAATTAGGTGCCTACATCCCTGTTTTAGGCTCCACTGCAACGCACAAAATGAATCTGGTAGTTGCCTAAAAACTCATTCGACACCTAAGTTTTTGCAGTAAAAATTCCCTAGGTGCCGATTTTTCTGCCTCTGAGCATGTGCACGGCTGCCTCCAACCTCTAGGTGTCCCGACACTCACCTCCCAACTAAGCCCCAGCACAAGCCCCGTTATGCTCTTCTTGATACAGGAAAGAAGGCATCACCCCCTACAGTAAAGGAGGAGAAGCCTTGTACCCCTAAGGCTGGGAGGTCTGCTGCCACCACTGCGAATAGGAAACGTAGGGTAGTGGTGGTTGGAGACTCTCTGCTGAGGGGGACGGAGGCGCCCATCTGTCGCCCTGACATTTCATCTCGGGAGGTATGCTGCCTGCCGGGAGCCCGTATCCGAGACGTTACGGAGGCATTGTCGAGGATTATCCAGCCCTCTGACTACTACCCCATGCTACTCATCCATGTGGGCACAAATGATACTGCGCGGTGTGACACTGAGCGGATCAAGAGTGACTACAGGGCTCTGGGAGTACGGGTGAAGGAGTTTGGAGCGCAGGTGGTATTCTCTTCGATTCTTCCTGTCAAAGGTAGGGGCCCGGGCAGAGACAGATGCATCATGGAGGTGAATGCCTGGCTGCGAAGATGGTGTCGCCAGGAGGGCTTTGGCTTCCTAGACCACGGGATGCTATTTGAGGAAGGACTGCTAGGCAGAGATGGTGTTCACCTTTCGAGGAGGGGAAAGACCCTATTTGGACACAGACTGGCTAACCTAGTGAGGAGGCCTTTAAACTAGGTTTGACGGGGACAGGTGAGCAAAGCCCGCAGGTAAGTGGGGAACATGGAGACCTGGGAGATGGGTCGGAGACGAGAGGGAGTGTGGGCTATATTGGCAGAGAGAAAGGAGGGTCAGGACAAAACCGGGAGGAAAGATCAAACCAGTATCTTAGATGCCTATATACAAATGCGAGAAGTATGGGTAATAAGCAGGAAGAACTGGAAGTGCTAATAAATAAATACAACTATGACATTGTTGGCATCACTGAAACTTGGTGGGATAATACACATGATTGGAATGTTGGTGTGGATGGATACAGCTTGCTCAGGAAGGATAGACAGGGGAAAAAGGGAGGAGGTGTTGCCTTATATATTAAAAATGTACACACTTGGACTGAGGTAGAGATGGACATAGGAGACGGAAGTGTTGAGAGTCTCTGGGTTAGGCTAAAAGGGGTAAAAAACAAGGGTGATGTCATGCTAGGAGTCTACTACAGGCCACCTAACCAGGTGGAAGAGGTGGATGAGGCTTTTTTTAAACAACTAACAAAATCATCCAAAGCCCAAGATTTGGTGGTGATGGGGGACTTCAACTATCCAGATATATGTTGGGAAAATAACACAGCGGGGCACAGACTATCCAACAAATTCTTGGACTGCATTGCAGACAACTTTTTATTTCAGAAGGTTGAAAAAGCTACTAGGGGTGAAGCTGTTCTAGACTTGATTTTAACAAATAGGGAGGAACTCGTTGAGAATTTGAAAGTAGAAGGCAGCTTGGGTGAAAGTGATCATGAAATCATAGAGTTTGCAATTCTAAGGAAGGGTAGAAGGGAGAACAGCAAAATAGAGACAATGGATTTCAGGAAGGCGGATTTTGGTAAGCTCAGAGAGCTGATAGGTAAGGTCCCATGGGAATCAAGACTGAGGGGAAAAACAACTGAGGAGAGTTGGCAGTTTTTCAAAGGGACACTATTAAGGGCCCAAAAGCAAGCTATTCCGCTGGTTAGGAAAGATAGAAAATGTGGCAAAAGACCACCTTGGCTTAACCACGAGATCTTGCATGATCTAAAAAATAAAAAGGAGTCATATAAAAAATGGAAACTAGGACAGATTACAAAGGATGAATATAGGCAAACAACACAGGAATGCAGGGGCAAGATTAGAAAGGCAAAGGCACAAAATGAGCTCAAACTAGCTAAGGGAATAAAGGGGAACAAGAAGACTTTTTATCAATACATTAGAAGCAAGAGGAAGACCAAAGACAGAGTAGGCCCACTGCTTAGTGAAGAGGGAGAAACAGTAACAGGAAACTTGGAAATGGCAGAGATGCTTAATGACTTCTTTGTTTCGGTCTTCACCGAGAAGTCTGAAGGAATGCCTAACCTAGTGAATGCTAATGGGAAGGGGGTAGGTTTAGCAGATAAAATAAAAAAAGAACAAGTTAAAAATCACTTAGAAAAGTTAGATGCTTGCAAGTCACCAGGGCCTGATGAAATGCATCCTAGAATACTCAAGGAGCTAATGGAGGAGGTATCGGAGCCTCTAGCTATTATCTTTGGAAAATCATGGGAGACGGGAGAGATTCCAGAAGACTGGAAAAGGGCAAATATAGTGCCCATCTATAAAAAGGGAAATAAAAACAACCCAGGAAACTACAGACCAGTTAGTTTAACTTCTGTGCCAGGGAAGATAATGGAGCAAGTAATTAAGGAAATCATCTGCAAACACTTGGAAGGTGGTAAGGTGATAGGGAACAGCCAGCATGGATTTGTAAAGAACAAATCATGTCAAACCAATCTGATAGCTTTCTTCGATAGGATAACGAGTCTTGTGGATAAGGGAGAAGCTGTGGATGTGGTATACCTAGACTTTAGTAAGGCATTTGATACGGTCTCGCATGATATTCTTATCGACAAACTAGGCAAATACAATTTAGATGGGGCTACTATAAGGTGGGTGCATAACTGGCTGGATAACCGTACTCAGAGAGTTGTTATTAATGGTTCCCAATCCTGCTGGAAAGGCATAACGAGTGGGGTTCCACAGGGGTCTGTTTTGGGACCGGCTCTGTTCAATATCTTCATTAACGACTTAGATATTGGTATAGAAAGTACGATTATTAAGTTTGCGGATGATACCAAACTGGGAGGGATTGCAACTGCTTTGGAGGACAGGGTCATAATTCAAAATGATCTGGACAAATTGGAGAAATGGTCTGAGTTAAACAGGATGAAGTTTAACAAAGACAAATGCAAAGTGCTCCACTTAGGAAGAAAAAATCAGTTTCACACATACAGAATGGGAAGAGACTGTCTAGGAAGGAGTACGGCAGAAAGGGATCTAGGGGTTATAGTGGACCACAAGCTAAATATGAGTCAACAGTGTGATGCTGTTGCAAAAAAAAGCAAACGTGATTCTGGGATGTATTAACAGGTGTGTTGTGAGCAAGACACGAGAAGTCATTCTTCCGCTCTACTCTGCTCTGGTTAGGCCTCAGCTGGAGTATTGTGTCCAGTTCTGGGCACCGCATTTCAAGAAAGATGTGGAGAAATTGGAAAGGGTCCAGAGAAGAGCAACAAAAATGATTAAAGGTCTTGAGAACATGACCTATGAAGGAAGGCTGAAAGAATTGGGTTTGTTTAGTTTGGAAAAGAGAAGACTGAGAGGGGACATGATAGCAGTTTTCAAGTATCTAAAAGGGTGTCATAAGGAGGAGGGAGAAAACTTGTTCACCTTAGCCTCTGAGGATAGAACAAGAAGCAATGGGCTTAAACTGCAGCAAGGGAGGTCTAGGTTGGACATTAGGAAAAAGTTCCTAACTGTCAGGGTGGTTAAACACTGGAATAAATTGCCTAGGGAGGTTGTGGAATCTCCATCTCTGGAGATATTTAAGAGTAGGTTAGATAAATGTCTATCAGGGATGGTCTAGACAGTATTTGGTCCTGCCATGCGGGCAGGGGACTGGACTCGATGACCTCTCGAGGTCCCTTCCAGTCCTAGAATCTATGAATCTATAAGTCATAAACCAGGGAAGATAGGTGCACAGCTGCCTGTGGCTAGGT
>NW_020697822.1:0-2024 GCF_002925995.2 Terrapene triunguis | reverse complement strand
GCTGGTACTTTTAGAAAGAGAAGGGTTTAAACAAGTCCCTCCAGTCAGAACGCCTGATTGTCAGTGAGTCTCGGCACAAACATTTTTGTGAAGACTCAGCACTTGGGAATATTTACTCAATGACCAATTGCCAGTCTTAGACATTCCAGACAGGCTGGTCCTTATGAGAATGTGGCTCAAATGTCCTTTAGGATATTAATATTAGACTATTTTAAACTAGATTTTAGCTCTTCTTTCCTTAAAGTATCCACTGTGACGGTCCCCAGGGTAGAATCTGGACCAGTGAACAGCCGTATTCCCTCAGGTCTCCAATCTACAGTGCCTCCTACACTGCTCCGCTGTGAAAGCAACCACTTCTGGTCCTGCTCATGCACAGCCCCTAACATGTAAAGTCACTCCCAGCTGAATTAGAGGAAAACTTCCAGCAAGCCACTCCTGAATTATCCTGCAGAGCAACACCAGCCAATTCCCAGTGCCAGCCTCGTCCCCCAGAAATGTGCATCTTGTACTGTTCAGTACCCTCCTGGGCAATACAAGCTCATAGGAAGTCTGTCATTTCATCTGAGGAAAAGGATATGCACAGACCCTGTTATCTAAAGTGAAGGTTCCCAAACTCTTCAATCCAAACACTTGAATCCCCTAGAACAAAGGGTATTTTCATTGGGTTAGGCCAGCGGAAGAGGACACAAGCTGAAAATGTCCAGTCTTTTTAATCTCTCCTCATACGGAAGCTGTTTCATACCCCTAATCATTTTAGTTGCCATTGTCTGTAACTTTTACAATACTAATATATCTTTTTTGAGTTGGGGTAACCACATCTGCACACAACATTCAGCATCTGCACACAACATTTAATTACCATGGATTTATAAAGAGGCATCATGATATTTTCGGTCTTATTACCTATCCCTTTCCTAATAGTCCGTAACATTCTTTTAGTATTTTCTTTTAGTGCCACTGTGCATTGAACAGATGTTTTCAGGGAACTCTCCACAATGATGCTAAGATCTCTTTTCTGAGTGGTAACAGCTAATTTAGACCCAATCTTTTTAGACGTATAGTTGGGATTATGTTTTCCAAAGTGCATTACTTTGCATTTATCAATATTGAGTTTCGTCTGACATTTTGTTGCCCAGTCACCCAGATTTATGAGATTCCACTGTAACTCTTAGCATTGTGCTTTGGACTTCACTATCTTTGAGTAATTTTGTATCATCTACTGTTTACCCTTAGATTTAGATTTAGCTGTATGATTGTTAACTTGTTCCCAGTTTACCAAGTGATCCATATCCCTTTCTATGAGTGCCCTGTCCCTTAATTTTTGTCACTTGCTAACTTTATAGGTGATGATTGTATGTTTTTTTTTTCAGGTCCTTTATAAAAAGTTTAACTAGTGTCGTGGCAAGAACCAATCCCTGTAGGACTCCACTAGGTAGAACGTTGGTGATAGTATTATAGGTCATAGTTCAGCCAATCTGACTGGATCTTAATAGGAACATTAAAGACACCTTTCTCACCGCAGGACTATTCTCCAGTGAAATGTGAAGTATCTGCTGAAAACCATACAACTCTTTTGAAAAAAAAGCTGAAAAAATTATGATACACAATTTTTAGAAATCTTAATACAGACTCACCATTGTCCTTCTATATTCTCCCTTCATTTCATTAAGATCTTACCTGGAGAGCTTTGCAGCACCAGGAAAAAGACAGCAAAGAGAAGGTACAGAATCTTCATGGCTGAAGTTTGACTGGGAGCTCACTGTTGCTGGAGAGAAGACACTGCAAGATAAGGAGAAGGAGAGTCTCTATTTATGGGCTACCAGGGATTGTGAAATACTGACCTGTTGAAATCTTTTTTGAAGCATGTCACATTTACTAAATTTGTGCTGCAATCTATTTATAATTATCATCATAATTATAATTTATACAAGTATCAGAGGGGTAGCCGTGTTAGTCTGGATCTGTAAAAAGCAACAGAGAGTCCTGTGGCACCTTTAAGACTAACAGATGTATTGGACGCATCC
>NW_020697821.1:0-2136 GCF_002925995.2 Terrapene triunguis | reverse complement strand
GAGGTCTGATATTATGTGCCCCAAAGAAACAGCCTCATGTCCCCATATTTACCATGGTGATAGGATTTGATGTGTTTTATATAAAGTTTGTCATGTAAGGTATCAATGGAAAAGTTATGACTTTCCTTTGCTAGGTCTTTTGAAGATCCTTCAATGAAAGGTTCTACGTGGTATGATAATAGTGACTGATGAGAATTACTGATCTCTGATCCCTTAGGGAAAATCCCATGTGCTCGTGGGAAAGTGATTGTGTCTCCCTTCAATCATCTTTCTTCAGATGTGTCTGTCTACTATCTACCCATCCATCCTGGGCCCTTAGACAGCATCAGACCCTTTCAGACAAAGGCACTATCCCTAGCTTTCTTAGTAATCAACTATAATTTTTAAATATACACAAATACACAGAGCAGCCAATTCCTCTCTGACTCAGCACAGAGCCCAAGAGTGCTCATCTCCCTTTGGGAAGGTCCCTTAATTATTGTTTACTGCTAAAGATGGATAAAAAACACAGAAGCACAGACATGGAAAGAGAGAGACTGGATAGAGAGTGTCTGGTCTCCAACCTGTTTGCATCCAGATGCTGCGTCTCCCCTAGGGGCTGAGCGAACCCCATTGGGATTGCACAGAGCTATATTATAAATGGTGCACATCCCTGTATCAGCTCTCAGCGTGGGATGCTGCTGCAGATATTGGGGTGAGAGAGGTGTGGGACACGGCTACGTGAGGGTGATTCCGAGCGAAGACGCTTCCAGCTCAGGAATCACAGGTACCCATCTCTTTCTGTTTGACAAACCAAGTGAAATGTGCATATGATGGGATAGAGAATAGGTTTGTATTCATTTCCACTCCGCACAGACACTAAACATCCCAGGGCCCTTGCCACAGGTACTGAATTTGCTCTAGTATGATGGGCCAAAATATCGCTCTTTCCTGTGCCCCTTGGTGATGGGCTCCAGCTTTAACATGGCTGCATTTCAGTGGCACAGAGGTTCCTTCAGGATGAAGGTTGTTAGTAGACGTCCAGGACAAGGCCAGATTTGGAGGCTGTGGGCCGTAGTTTGCTCAGGCCCCAGTGAAGCGCTATGGCAGCCCCCCTGTTGTGTAGACAAGCCCTCAGGCAGATCTTCCAGATAAACATCCAGTCTGGAGTAAGAACTGAGTAAAACCTCAGGAGCCAGCTGTGTGTTAATGCACAGACACTGTCACCTCCGCCTCTTGCAATTTAGGGCTTTGGCTGTTTACGGGGTGGGGTGGGGGGTGGGTGTTACCAGACTTTATCTGCTGAAAAGCATGGAGGTGCTAGGGCTCCTCACTAGCATAAATATGGGTATGACAACTTCTCCCCTAGCTTGATTCAAGAAGTTGACTGAATTGTTGTGCCTGAAACTTTCAAAATGCAATTCAGCCGGAAGTAGACAGCCAGCGTGGGAAATTTCAGGTTAATGTTTGGCAAACTTATACGCAACTGAAAATGAAATCTTGTAATTGAAGGTGTCAGACAGACTTTACTATGGGTGATGCCATTAGCAACACCAACTATGGCCAATCCAGTTGTGAATCCCATTCAGCTAAGCTCTTTGCTCCACTAATATCTGTGGCAAGGAGTTCCACAGGCCAAATACGGATTATGTAAACAGTTTTTTTTATCAATTTTATATGTTTAGAGTTTCAATGTAATTGAACGTTACCTTGTTCGTGTGTTATGAGACAGAATAAATAGAAATGCCTGGATTATTTTCTATATTGATAGATCCATAGGGTTCAAAGTCAGAAGGGACCATCAGATCATCCAGTCTGACCTCCTGTATAACACAGGCCATTACATTTCACCCAGTTACCCCAGTACTGTGCTCTATAGCTTGTGTTTGACTAAGACCTGCTCTACACTAGGATTTTATATCATTGAATCGAAGAGTGACAGGGTTAGAAGGTGCTGCAAGGATCAGCTAGTCTAACCCCTTGCCAAGATGCAGGATTTGTTGTGTCTAAACCACCCCAGACAGATGACTATCCAGTCTCCTGTTGAAAACCTCCAGTGAAGGACTTTCCACAACCTGCCTGGGCGTCTGTTCCATTGTCCTCCTGTTCTTACATTTGAGAAGTTTATCTGAGATTAAATCTAAATCTGCTGTGCTG
>NW_020697820.1:18878-19475 GCF_002925995.2 Terrapene triunguis | reverse complement strand
CCCCCCCCCCACCTGGGCATGTTGATCTCCCGCCCCTGGGGCCGGCGGGAAGCCTTGCCGAAGGCCACCTTGATGCCCAGGCCCACGGCCAGGGTGAAGCTGATGACGCCGCAGACCACGTAGACGGTGCTGTTGCTCTGCTGGCGGTCGGCCTCGGAGCCCCCCGGCCCCCGGCCCCCGGGCCCGGCCGTGCTGCTGGCCTGGGTGTGGGCCCAGAAGGGGGTCTCCACGTTGGTGCAGCGGCCCTGCTCCAGCCGCATGGCCCGGTGCTCGCAGCAGAAGCGGTAGTGGCACGTGCCGCAGCAGAAGCGGTAGCCGCCCGTGGTGCAGTTGAAGGCGGCGTCGTACTGGCCCATGACGTCGTAGTAGCCCTGGCACGTCTCGGCCGCCCGGCCCCCCCAGGCCGCCGCCCCCGTGCCGTTGACCCCCACCAGCCGCTTGAGGTGAGCCAGCAGGCTGGGCAGCGCCCGGCTGTGGTTGGCCGGACGAGGGGCCTGGAGGACTGCCAGGGCCGGCTGGCAGCTCAGGGCCTCCAGGGCAGCGCAGAGGACAGTCAGCAGGTGGTACATGGTGTGCGGGGGGGGGGGGGGGGGGGGG
>NW_020697820.1:16794-18778 GCF_002925995.2 Terrapene triunguis | reverse complement strand
GGGGGGGCAGGGAGAAGCCCTTGGTTGGGGGGGTGAGGAGGGTGCAGAGGGGCCCCAGAAGAAGCTGGGGTGTATGTGGGGGCACACGGGCGGGGGAGATGGAAGATGCACCGGGAGATGGCACTGGATGGGGGGTACGGTGGGTCCCGTGAGACAGCCCCGGGTAGGGGGAATGGAGGGGCTCAGCAGATGGCACTGGATGGTGGTGGGGGGGCACAGAAGGGTCCCTTGACACGGCGCAGAGTTGCGGAGGGAGGTCAGGGCGTCTGGGCCCCGTTAGCTGGTTCCTTCTTGTGGTTATAAAAAATGGATCAATCCGTATAAAAGAATCCGAGAGAGAAATCTGCAGAGAGAGAGAGAGAGAGATGGGGGAGTCGGCAGCTATCACACCATGACCCCAACTAGCACAACCTCATCCTCACTCCTGGGACAGGCTATTTTCCCCAGAGCCCCGGCTTCCGGAGTCATGAGCTATGGCAGATCTGTTCCCCAGAGCCCAGCGGGGGCAGATCGGGGGGATGGCCAGAGCGCTGCCCGGACACAGTCACCGAGATTGGGGCCCCGTCACGCCAGGCGCTGCCCAGACACAGAGTCACCGAGATCGGGGCCTCATCACGCCAGGCGCTGCCCAGACACAGAGTCACTGAGATCGGGACCCCATCGGGCTGGGTGCTGCCCAGACACAGAGTCGTCGAGATCGGGGTCTCGTCAGGCCGGGTGCTGCCCAGACACAGAGTCACCGAGATCGGGGCCCTGTTTAGGGTGACCAGACGTCCCGATTTTATAAGGACAGTCCCGATATTTGGGGCTTTTTCTTATATAGGCTTCTTTTAACCCCCACTCCCTGTCCCGATTTTTCACACTTGCTGTCTGGTCAGCCTAGCCCTGTTGCGCCAGGCACTGCCCAGGCACAGAGTCACTGGGATCGGGGCCCCATCGTACCCCAGCACTGTGACACCCCTGCATCCCCTCTGCCATATTATAGCCCCTGGGAACCCCAGATCTGAGACACCCCTGCTCCCTGGTGTCTGATTCTTTAGGGGTTATTGATTATTATTGATTTCCAATGAATTACTAGTTTAAAGAGCTGGGGGATTGTAGGGGTCTAGTCCTAGCAACAGGCACAACAAAATCAAGGGGATTGAGGCTGGGATCCCCAAAGTGCAACATGTTGAGGGGAAAGCAAAACTTAAGGCAACTTTTAGGGCGCCATTTGTAAAGCCACAGATGCTCCAAGCCACATAAAAATGGAGCAGAGAGATGAGGCAATATCTGTTATCGGACCAACTTCTGTTGGAGAAAGAGAGCTTGTCTCTGGGTCTGGGAAAGGCACTCAGAGTGTCCCAGCTAAATACAAGGTTGGGCAGAGAGGTTAGCGTCAGTGGTGAGCGCACATTCAAAATGATCTCCACCAACGGGAGAAATGTTCTGAAGTCAATAGGATGAAATTCAATAAGCACCCATGCACAGCGCTCCACTTAGGAAGCACAATCAGTTACACACATACAAAATGGGAAATGACGGCCTAGGAAGGAGTATGGAGGAAAGGGATGTGGGGGTCAGAGTGGATCACAAGCTAAAGATGAGTCAACAGTGTAACGCTGTTGCAAAAAAACCCAACATCCTTCTGGGATGTATTGGCAGGAGTGTTGTAAGCAAGACACGAGAAGTAATTCTTCCGCGCTGATTAGGCCTCAACTGGAGTATTGAGTCCAGTTCTGGGCGCCACATCTCAGGAAAGATGTGGAGAAATTGGAGAAAGTCGAGAGAAGAGCAACAAAAATGATTCAGGTCTAGAAAACATGAGCTATGAGGGAAGATTGAAAAAAACAAACCAGGTTTGTTTAGTCTGGAGAAGAGAAAACTGAGAGAGGACGTGATAGTTTTCAAGTTCATAAAAGGTTGTTACAAAGAGGAGGGAGAAAATTCTCGTTAACCCCTGAGCAGGGCCGGCTTTAGCAGGTGCGGGGCCCCACGCCGGGAC
>NW_020697820.1:11613-16694 GCF_002925995.2 Terrapene triunguis | reverse complement strand
GCAGGCCGCGGGGTTATTTTTTTTTTTTTTTTTCCCCGCTCCGCCGGCAGCCCCGGACGTTGCGGGGCCCTCTTAGGCGCGGGGCCCCATTCCGGGGAATCGGCCGAATCGGCTTAAAGCCGGCCCTGCCCCTGAGGATAGGACAAGAAGCAATGGGCTTAAATTGCAGCAACGGCAGTTTAAGTTGGACATTAGGAAAAACTTCCTAGCTGTCAGGGTGGTTAAGCACTGGGATCAATTGCCCAGGGAGGTTGTGGAATCTCCATCAGCACTGCCCGCCTCAGAGATTTACGGGACAACGGACGCCCCTCGGAGAGCCGCCCCGGATGCGTGGCCAAACACAGCCAGTTCATCCTCAGCCGTGACAGTTGTACATCTGACAACAAACACTTGGTTCAAACCATGGGCACTCAGATGGCTCGCCTACAGGCCGACCTTCTTCATGGGCCACCTCCTGGGAGAATTTCTGGAGAAATGCACCACAAAACCAATGATGCACCTGGGCTACATCAATGATATTTTCCTCCTGTGGGCAGACGGCCCAACCTCCCTCGTCGATTTCCACCACAGCTTCAACAACCATCCCTAGAACCCTGCCACACTAGCATCAACTTCCTGGGCTCCACAGTCCTCTTCAACTCTGGAACCCGACAGACAACCATATACAAGAAACCCACGGATCGCCCCAGCTACCATCCCACTCAGATCCACTCACCACCCCAAACACACCAAGGGGTCTGTTATCTACAGCCAGGCATTCCGATACCGCAGAATACACTCTGAGAAGGAAGTCCAGGATATTCACCTTAACACGCTGAAAACCACCATCACCAAACGAAGACACGCCGCCAGAAAAGTCGATCGCATCATGGAACGGATGAGCCAAATACCCCGAGAGAACCTCCTTCAATACAGAAATAAAACCTCCCATGACTGCACACGCCTAGTTAAGAACATAAGCACGGCCAGACTAGGTCAGACCAAAAGTCTATCTAGCCTTGTATCCTGTCTTCCAACAGTAGCCAATGCCAGGTGGCAATTACAGGCTAGGGACACCATCCCTGCCCATCCTGTCTAATAGCCATTGATGGACCTATCCTCCATGAATTTATCTAGTTCTTTTTTGAACCCTTTTATAGTCTTGGCCTTCACAACATCCTCTGGCAAAGAGTTCCACAGGTTGACTGTGCGTTGGGTGAAGAAATACTTCCTTTTGTTTGTTTTAAACCTGCTCCCTATTAAACTAATGCCCCACAACTACAACCCATACTCGATGGGGACCCCATCCTGAGAGAAATCTTTTCTGAACCTCCTCTTCTGGCCTTCCAACAACCCACCAACCTTTCCAAGCTTATCATCAGAAGCAAGCTCCCCACAGACCAGGACCCACCAACTCAAAGCAGCACCAGACCTGGCCAGAACAACAGATGCAAAACCAGCAGCCATATCTCCACCACTACAGTGATCAACACTTTTCAAGATCCAAGGGTCTTACACACGCCTGTCACAAAACATGGTGTCCCCCATCCAGTGGAACAAATACCCCTGTGACAGCAATGTGGGTGAAGCCAGGCAATCCGATGCTTCACCCAAAACTTGCCTTGGCAAGGAATTGATACCGATGATCTTAAGTGAAGATGGGTAATAGACTAATCTGTCGCAGAACACTCCCCAACATCACTAGGGTGAGTAAGTTAGAGATGGGCATTTGTATGAATATCCACAGCACCCATCCGGCCCAGACTGCCATGTAAGGGGGAGATCCAGACCATCAGACTCGTCTGCCGTGCCAGGGACAGAGTAGGATGCCCATCTGTTTCGCTACCACCAGCTCCCCAAGAAAGGGTGTGAGTCTGTCCACAGAACAGTACCAAATAGCAGTGTAATATTCTATTACTGCAACATTTTACTAGACAGGGCTGTTGCAGCCATGTTGGTCCCAGGATATTTGAGAGACAAGGTGGGTCTGGTCATATCGTTCACCGGACCAACTTCTGACGGGGAGAAAGACACGCTTTCGCGCTGCCCAGAGCCCTTCTCCGGGTCCAGGAAAGGCCTAGCAAAGTTCGGAACGGATGCTCCCTGCCTCGCCTTATGAACGTGGCGGCCGGGTTTCCGGGTAGGACTCAGAGGTGGGCTCCGGCGTGATCGCTTTGGGAAAAGGGTTCACCCCCAGGAGACAGGGTGTTTTTCTCCTAGAATAGCCCAACGCGGTATCAGTTCAATGTTCCTGTGATTGGCCAGTATCATTTGGTACAGATGCCCCCCCCAATGTTGTCACCACCCCAAAATTCTGCGTCACAATTGAGCCCCTTATGCTAAGGTTCAAGGCCTCAAATTAGACCATAAAGCCTCAAACGACGGGCCTAGGGAGTCCTTAAGTTACCATTAAATGAAAAGCTAAGTTACCTCTCTGGGCTACAGTCTCCTCTCTTGTATCACAGCCCCTGGGTACCCCCAGCTCTGAGACACCTCTGCCCTCTGCTGTATCACTGCCCATGGGAACCTACAAACCTGAGACAACCCTGGGTCTCCTCTGCTTCATCACAGCCTCTCATTACACCCAGATCTGAGACACCCCTTTGTCCCCTCTGCTGCATCACAGCACATGGGTACCCCAATATCTGAGACCCCCTGTCATTCTCTGCTGTATCACAGCCCCTGGAAACCCCCAGCTCTGAGACACCCCATCTCCCTCTGCTGTATCACAGTCCCCAGGCACTCCTAGATCTGAGACACCCCTGTGTTCCCTCTGCTGTATCACAGCCCCCGGGTATCCCCAGATGTGAGTGTGATGAAGTGAGGGGTTTCTTGTTTTTTCCTTGCTTTTCCAATGGTTTGCATGCAGAGGGGGTGGGACTCAGTTTCCCTGGGTGTTGCTGGTTTAACGAGGTGATGGGAGAGGGAGTTTGTTGTTATAGAGGACCAGCGAGGGAACTTGGGACCCCAGTCAATGGCGTGGAGAATGGATACCCCAGCGACTGGTGACCGGGAGGCCCAGCTCGGGAGTCACAGCCGGTTCTGGCCAGTGGGAGGACAATGGGCTGTGAAGAGAGGACCCCGGTGACCTGACCAGCCAGTTCAAGCCAGAGGGGGCCACAGGACAGAAGAGGGGAGAGGAGTCCCAGGTGCCCCTGTTTACCTGGAGAGAAGACAATGGACAGAGGCGGGGCTTGGGGCCGGGGATCTCGGATGCCCAGCTGGGAAGCAGGGGGGCTCTGGGCTGGAGAGGGGGAGCAGGCAGAGCCCACCTGGAGGCAGGGGAGACTGGGATGTGCTGTGCTGAGGGAGGCCAGGCCTGAGGCCCTGAGAGTTTCCTGTGCTGTGTTCAACGCTCAATAAACCCTCCTGTTTTACGCTGGCTGAGAGTCGCTCCGGGCTAGAGATCAGGGTTGCATTATTCCCTCTGGGAGCGGAGGCCCGGGGGGTCCAGAGCGAGTGGACTCCCTGAGCGGGCCCACTGCAAGAGACAGACATGCTAAGGCTCCGAGAGGTGCGGCTCCAGGAGGTGGAGGGGCTTAACCCCAGGAGAGAGTGGACCCCCGAGAAGGGCTGTCACACTGAAAGGGGTTCCCCCCACGGACCGCACGGGGCCAAGAGTGGGCGCGACCTGTGAGTCTGGGACAATATGAGACCCCCCTGCCTCCCCTCTGCTGCATCACAACTCCTAGGAACCCCAAAATCTGAGATGCCCCTGTGTCCACTCGGCTGTATCACAGCGCCCAGGTACCCCCTGATCTCAGACACCCCTGTCTTCCCCTACTGTATCAAAGCCCCTGGTTACCCCCAGATCCGAGACACCCCTGTGTTCCCTCTGCTGTATCACAGCCCCTGGGTCCCCCAGATCTGAGACACCCCGTCTTCCTCTGCTGTATCACAGACCTCAGGTACCCCCAGATCTGAGACATCCCTTTGTCCCCTCTGCTGTATCACAGCCGCTGGGTGCCCCCAGATCTGAGACACCCCTTCATCCCCTCTGCTGTATCACAGCCGCTGGGAACCCCCAGATCTGAGACACCCCTTCATCCCCTCTGCTGTATCACAGCCGCTGGGTGCCCCCAGATCTGAGACACCCCTCCGTCCCCTCTGGTGTATCACAGCCCCCAGGAGCCCCCAGATCTGGGATACCCCTGCATCCCCTCTGCTGTATCACACCCCTGGGAACCCTGAGATTTGAGACTCCCCTGTGTTCCCTGTGCTGCATCACAGTCCCCAGGAACTCCCAGATCTCAGACACCCGTGTCCCCTCTGCTGCATCACAGCTCCTGGGAACCCCAAGATCTGAGACCCCCCTGTGTCCCGTTTGTGACTGTTAGTGGATGTGTGAATCTACCGCAGAGTATTAGTGAGGGGCGTGTGTGTGTGTGTGTTCTTGTGTTTGCATGGCTGGGGCAGTGCATTGGGGGGCGCTAGGTGTGGTTGTGTGTCACTGAGTTTGTCTTACTGAGTTTGTGTCCCTCTCACCCTGTTGTCGGCACTCACCTTCTTCAGGACGTGTGGAGAAGCTCTGAGGGTGAGCGGGAGGGTTATGGAAGTGTGTTACAGTGTGTTCGGGTGTGACTGTGTGTCAGTGTGTGTAGCTGTGAGGGTGTGTTATCGCGTGTGTGAGTCTGTGTGTTTACAGGTGTGTTCTGGACCTCAGCATTTGTGTCTTTGTGGCTGGGTGACAATCTGCATGGGTTGGAGTCTTTGGGTGTGTGATGGTGTTTCTGGAGCACTGTGCCTCTGTTTGTGCGTAGTTCATTGTGTTCCTTTGGGTGCGTGTAGTTCCTTGTGTGTCTCTGTGCATGTGTGTGTGTTTGCACATAGTTCATTGTGTCCCTCTGTGTGTGTGCGTAGTTCATTGTGTCCCCATGTTTGTGTATCTGCGTGTAGTTCGTGTCCCCGTGTTTGTGTGTGTGTGTGTGTGTGTGTAGTTCGTTGTGTTCCTGTGTGTGTGCATGCATAGTTCATTGTGTCCCTGCATGTGTGTACACATGCATAATTCATTGTGTTTCTGTTTGTGTGTGGTTTGTTGTGTCCCTGTGTCTCTGTGTGTGTGTAGTTCATTGTGTCCCTGTGTGTGTAGTTCATTGTGTCCC
>NW_020697820.1:4241-11603 GCF_002925995.2 Terrapene triunguis | reverse complement strand
GTAGTTCATTGTGTCCCGGTGTTTGTGTGTGTGTAGTTCGTTGTGTCCCTGTGTGCGTAGTTCGTTGTGTCCCCGTGTGTCTCTGCAGCAGGTGTCTGCCATTCACTCTCCATCTGTCTCTTTCATCCTCCCTTTGTGTCTCAGCCTCCGTTTCTCTCCCCTTCCCTCTCCCAGCTGCCCTGCACTCGGTGCCCCCCGGGGCCTGCCTGACCCAACGCAGCCCCCGCCTCGCCATGCACCCCATCACCCTCCTCTGGCGTCTTCTCACCTCCCTGGCCCCGCCACGACCCTGCGCCTTCGATGCCCAGGCCACCGCATGCCCCCACCGCAGGGGGGTCCTAACCCAGCCATGGCTGTGACACGGGGGCTGGGGAGACACGGGCACTTCAGCTATCCCACAATGCACAGCCACCCATTGGCCAATTACCCATAATCCTCTGCTCCCCTTGCTCCCACAATGCCCCTGCGTTGGCCAATTACCCACAAGCCATTGCTCCTGATTCCTGACAGAGCCACTAAGAAAGCGGAGATCCCAGAATGACCTCTGATTGGTCAATTACCCACAATCCCCTGCTTCCTGGCTGCGTGGCTATGGGGCAGGCGTTCCCAGAATGACCTCTGATTGGTCAACTACCCACAATCCCCTGCTCCTGGCAGCGTAGCTATGGGGCAGACTTTCCCAGAATGTCCCTGGCAAGGGCAATTACCCACAATCCCCTGCTCCTGGCCAGTAGAGGGGGGAGCTGGGTGAGGGGAGGTCCTCGCCAGCCTCGCTGCTCCGATCGCCCCATGGCTAACCCAGCATAGGGAGCCCTGCTTGTGCCAGTGAAAGGGGGCCCAACCCAGCAGCGCCCAGCTGCCGCACCCTGGCAACCAGGCAGCGTCTGGGGCTCACCGAGCCAGTCGCCCCCTCACGGGCTGCAAAAGCACAGGGGGCTGGTCCTAGATGTGTGACTGACATGCCCGTACCCGCACCACTGCGCAGCTCCCCGTGGATTCTCCGCACCCAGACAGGTTCCCTGGGGCGGCTACCTCGGGAAAGAGACGGGCCTGGGAAAACCTGGGCGGGTGGTGACCCTCATCCCTGCTGCCCTGTCAGAGCCGGGGAGAGAACCCAGGAGTCCTGGCTCCCAGCGCCCCCCCCCGCTCTAACCATTAGACCCCACTCCTCTCCCAGACCTGTATGGGGGAGGGGGAACGCAGGGATCCTGACTCCCAGTGCACCCCCGCCTCTAAGCACTAGACCCCACTCCCTTCCCAGAGTCAGGGAGAGAACCCAGGAGTCCTGAGATGGGCTCCTTGGCCAGGTCGTTCTGTGTGGGTCCCCACTGACCCCCCACCCCACCCCGCACCCAGCAGTGGGGGTGTTCCCTGGGGCCTGCTGATCCCTCAGGATCGGGCCCTGCCATGAAACACGCCCCCCCCCGCCCTTCCTCATTCATCCGACAGCTTCCTGGAGCCCAAAGGATCCAGGCAGCCTGTGCTGTTTCCATGGCGACAGCTCCATGGAAACTGCAGGCCCATCCCCCACTTCATCTCTTCCCCTCCCCCATCCCCCTTCCCCTTCAGAGAGCAGGGGCGGGGGTACACACCCCAGCCCTGCCAACGCCCCACTGGAGCTAATGGGCTTTCACAGGGCCCTGGAGGGTGGCAGGACCGCAGCAGGGCCCATCAGCCCCACACACAGGGGTCAGAGCCAGCTCCTGAGCCCCACACATCTGTCTGTCCATCCTCCATCCCCACACCTCTGTCTGCCCATCCCCACACGTCTGTCTGTCCGTCCTCCATCCCCACACCTCTGTCTGTCCGTCCTCCATCCCCACATCTCTGTCTGCCCATCTCCACACGTCTGTCTGTCCATCCTCTGTTCCCCACACATCTATCTGTCCATCCCCACACACATCTCTCTGTCCATCATCCATCCCCCATCTGTCTGTCTGTCCGTCCATCCATCCATCCTCACCCCCCTCCATCCATCTCTCCGTCTAGCCCATGCCCCACATCGGGAGCGATTCCACCCCGCAGGGAGCTCGCACCCGGCGTGTGCACCATCCCTGGCCCAACTGTCTGGGCGTTAACCAGTCAGCTGCGGGGGGCAAACACCCATTGACAGCAACAGCGGGACAAGTCCCTGAAGGAGAATGTAAGGAGGCTGCTGACTTTCAATGCCCGAAGTATGTACACATCTGCACACGCACACTCCCGTGCCCCGCCTCGCACAACCATTCATGCACACACACCTGTGCACTCACACACGGGCCCACACATTCGTTCCCCAGCACTCACGAGTGCCCTAACGGACAACATGCAGCCCTCACGCCTGTACAATCACTGACACACATACACGCACACAGACACTCCGCCGTGCACAACCATTGACGCACACACACGCGGCTGCTCAGCCGTGCAGTCCTGGACACACGGACACTCCGCCATGCACAATCATGGACACACGCACACTCAGCCGTGCACACCGGTCCCAATCTCCGACAAGGACTCTGCAATCAACAGTAAGGAAATCACAGGGGAGGCGGGACGACTGTACGCCTCCGTCGGCTGTATGCTTCAGCCCTGTATCTCACCACCTAAACTTATACCTGGTGCGTAAAGCCACCCATGGCCTACATCTTGGCAGCAGCAGGGCAAAGGCTAACAATTCCCTAAACCGGACGGAGACATTCTTTGTTTGCACATCCTCGGACAGAGATCCCACGTATGGCTTAGCTTATGTCGCCTATTGTACCGATTTGTGTGTGTGTGTCTGTAACAACCCATCTAGGGCTTGTTACCGGGAGACTCACTCACCCTAACAACGCAGGGTGGCTGTCGCCACCGAAAACAGGCCAAAGAAAGCCCCGGCGAGCGAGCATCCCAGGATCCTTTGCAGTTAAGCTAACTTTAAGGAGCGGCATTTTACTGAGCCTTGTGCAGATTTCACCATGGCGGCAAGCGATGTTATAATGCTAGAATGCAAGGGGTGTGACTGATAACAGCCCCCCTAAAAGGGGGATAAACATTGAGGTGTTGAGGCCGTTGGACACAAGACAACGGAGAATGTCGAAATCAACCGAAGAGCAGACGGAGGCTGCACCAAAAGAAGGAAATAGATCAGGCCTGGAATGATACCAAAGAGGATATAATTACCCTCGGCCGGGACGCAGGCTGGCAGAGAACGACCATCGTCCAGGACTGTCGGTGCACCTTTCTTTGCCAGCTGGCAGTCAATAAATCCAATCCAGGTAGATTTATCGAACGAATCCCACCTCTAAGCCCAGAGAAATGCCCGGTTATCAATGAATTGGTTATTGATTATCGGCAAGTGACCGATCGTCGATGAGTCGCTCTTAACAGTCGTTGACACACAACGCACGTGCAAGGGCGCACACCCGGCCACCGGCGCAGGTTTCTAGGCATGTACACACAGCACCTGTTTCCTTAAAGAGGAATAAACATGTCAAAAGCCCGGAAGATGCGGCAACGAGTTTTTTTTTTTTTTTTTAATGGCTCATCAGCTTCGTATGCTCCAGCCAGGAAAATACCAAAGAAGTCATCTTGCATCAGTTTGACTCAGGGTATGTAAGAGAGAGAGAGAGAGCATTAGATGGTGTGTGCGCGTTTGTGTCTGTGTGATAGAAAATGCCAATAGATCCTGCACGGTGTATTTGCTGGAGGTCTTAAGCCGAGAATTATGAAGAGAAAAGCTGGATATATTCAGATGCTTTGGATTCGTATTAAAAATAACTACAACACACACACACAATATGGGACACACACATACACACACACACACACCACTTCAGCAATGTACACACAAATTGTCTCACGCACACACAAAGCGGAAGCCACACACAACACCCAACACCCCCACAAAGCACAGATGCTGTGTGTCTCACACGCTGACACAAACTGGAGTGCACACATGGCCACCAGCCATGACACACACGCCCCAATAGTCATCACAAGCACATCACACACGTACACACGCACACCAAGTCATGCACACACACAAAAACAGCAGCAGCACATGCACATCACCCCAAACCTTGACACACAATCAACACAAGCTTTCCTTGCACGCAATCACAGACAAACCAAAAGCAGTACACACACACACACACAGTTAACACAAACCTTGACATACCCCCCAACTCACACACACAATCAACAATAGCAGCACATACAATCAACACAAAGATTGACACACATCTGAACCCTCTCTCACACACACACTCAGCACAAACTGTGACACACTACTCTCTCTCACACGCACAAACACATCCCTTGACACAATCCCAACTCTCACACACAACGAACACAAACCTTTACACCCACAACCAGCACAGACTGACACACAACTGAACTCTCTCTCACACATTCAGCACGTTTGACACACACACAAACCAACACAAACTTTGACACAACCAAACACACACACACGGACTCAACCCAACCCCCAGTTCACACATACAATCAGCACAAACCTTGACACACACGCACACATACTCTCTCGCTCTACACACATACATCCAACACAACGCTCGACACCCACCCACCAACTCTCTCACACACAACCCTTGACACACACAACTCACACACATGCACAATCCTCGACACACCGCCCAACTCACTCACACACACTCAACACAACCCTCGACACCTTCCCCCCGCCAACTCTCACACAATGAGCACAAACCATGATGCACGCACCGGCATTAGCGCATACACACACACACACACACACACACACACACAACCCAGCGCCCAGGCCAGCCTGCAATCAACGAGACACTCACACAAACGCAAGGCACCCATCCCGTGTGACACCCATCTCTTAGCGTGCCCCCCTCTGCCCGAGGACGGCACCCAAGAACTAAGCCCATGGGGGCATCAGCTGCTCTGAGAAAACACACACACACATACACACACAATTACAGCCTCCCTCCGTGCTTAATTTGTAATGAAAGAGGGGCCAGGGCTAGGAACCGCCAAGCCCAGAAGTGCCGGGGCTCAGCCCTGGCCCAAGTTAAGCATTGCCCACCATCCCTCCCCTCTGCCGCGGCTCATGCCCCCCCAAATGCGCCCATCCACGCCCGGCTTCCCTTGAGGAAGGTGCCCAAGTGGGGGCCACGCCGTAACTGGCACAGGTGGCAAATGGGGTGGAGTGGTGCCTTGGCACGGGGGCTCGCTCTTACCTCGATCCGCTGGTAGAAAAAAAGCTCCCGTTTACAAAACCCCAAGTGCCTTTACTTCTGCTTGGAAAAAAATCGTAGCTGCGGATGCAAAAAAGATTTTTTTTTAAATGGAGGGGGGGGGGATGAAAGAGCCGGTGCCCAGCGCCCCCAATGCGTGCCCGGCGCCCCCTCGTCTAGCCCCGGCTTGGACAGAGGCCAGTGCCCCACCCCTCCCACCCCTCTTTTTCCCTACAAAAAAAAAAATCTTTCCGCACTTTCTATTAAACCCCCCCCAAATTCTTGGCTGGGGAGGGGAAGCCAGCGGGTGAATTAGACATTCTGCTGGGGCTATGCCATTGGCTGGCCAGCCTTGGGATGGGGAGGGGGGAGAGGGTTTCCATTGGTGGAGGCTGCCCAATGGGTGGGTAATTACAGCCCCCCCAGACCTCTTTTTTCCCAATCCCTGGAAATCCCCCCCTCCTTCGCTCTGCTCTCTGCTCCCCCCTCCCTGGGAAGCGGGTGTGTGTGGGGGAAAGGTTTCATTAACAAAAAGGGTGAACTCCCAGCTTCTGATTGGCTGAGGAGAGGGATGCAGGAGCACCTGATTGGCCGGGGCGGGTTGTCCGTCTCCATCCTTTTTGCAGCGTTTGGTTGGGAAGGGGGGGTTGGGGGGGCTGGTGGCTGGTTTAGCTTAAAGGGGTGGGGTTGATCGGTGGGAGGGGGGCAGAGAGAGAAGGAAACTCTGGGGGGCGGCACAATAAATTGAGAGAGAAGCAAGCAAGTAAATGGGGATGAAGAGACAGCAAGCAAGCCGGCCATGACCCTGTAACTTTTGGGGCATCTCACTAACTCCCCTCCCAAGGCCTCCACGGGATGCCTCACCCACAGGGCTGGCTCCTCCTCACCAATTAACCCTCGGCCCACGATTAAAGCAAAAGAAGCCGAGTTGCAGTGTGCAGAGAAGGGGCCAGACCCCCCGAGCAGCGGCCAGGTGGAAAGGCGGGACCGGCGTGGCGGGGAGGGGGCTGGAACTCGGGGGAGCTTGTCAAACTCACTCACTAGCTATTTTGGGGAGATGTTGAGTTTGGCCGATGAAGGCATGACATTTTGATGAAAAAAAACTAAAAACCCTAGACCGCTAGAAAATTACCCTGGGCCATGCTCCGTGGACTAAAAACTGGCTAACTGATAGATCTCAGAATATAGCTGTGAGCAGGGGATTGTCATGGAGTGGGTCTGTTTCCCGGGGGGGTCCCTCAGGGCTCAGTCCTGGGCCCTCCGTTCTTCAACATTTTTATCAACAGCCTGGAAGAAAACATACGCTCACCACTGATGAGTTTTGTACGACGATTGGGGGAAAGTAACCAATGCAGTGGGTGGATCAGCGATTCAGAGCAACCGGGCGCAAGCAAACAATGGGCGTTTTAATACGGGTAAAGGCCAACACGTCCACCTAGGAGCAAAGGATGTTGGCCACGCTTACAGGCTGGGGGACTCTCTCCTGGGCAGGAGCGACTCTGAGAAACATTTGGACACCAATCAGCTGACCCTGAGCTCCCCGGGCGATGCTGAGGCCAGAGGGCTAACAGGATCCTGGGATGCGCAAACAGGGGCATCTCGAGTCAGTGCAGAGAGGCTATTGGGCCTCTGGATTTGGCCCGGCTGTGCCCAGTTCTGGTGCCAACCGTTCGAGAAAGACGGCGACAAATTGGAGCGGGTTCACAGAAGAGCTGTGAGAATGATTGGAGCAATGGACTCCAGGAGCCCAAGCTAGGAAAGGTTAAGGGGTGACTCGATCCCCGTCTTCATGGGGAACAAATATTGAATAATGGGCTCTTCATCTAGCAGAGTTGGAGTTGAAGCTAGGCCAACTGTGCCTGGAAATCAGGTGCAAATTTTGAGTCATGCGAGTAATTCACCGTGGGGACACTTTCCCAAGGACTGCGGTGGATTCGCCAGCATCGGCCATTTTTAAATCAAGACCAGCTGTTTTTCTAAACGCTCTGTGCTGGGAATTATTCGGGGCCGGTCTCTGGCCTGGATGATCCAGGGGGTCACACGGGACAGTCACAACGGGTCCCCTGTGAAGGAGAAACTGAGGCACAGAGAAAGGCAGCAACTTTCCCAAGGTCACCCAAAGGAGAAGTGGGAATAAAACCCAGTGTCTGGAGTGCCAGCCCAGGGCTCTTCC
>NW_020697820.1:0-4141 GCF_002925995.2 Terrapene triunguis | reverse complement strand
AGGGGCTGAGGATAGAAAGGGATTGGAGGGCAAGCTGGGGGAGGCACTAGGGGTTCAGGAAAGGTGGGGTCTGGATCTCAGCTCCAGCCAGGCCCCTTACACCCCCTGCAGCCCCCCACAACTCATGCCAGGCCCCTTCCCTGCCCCAACAGGCCCTTGTTCACCCCCAGCCGGGAGGCACAGACTCCTTCTATAACTGAGCCCAGCTAGGCAGCATCTCCCCGCCCCTCCCCCAGCTGCTCCCTGTCCTCGTCTCTCTACCCATCCCCGGGCCTGGCACCGGCGCCCCTGGGTTTGCTTATGCTCCCAGATGGCACTGGGCATCTGGCTGTATCGGCGTTTGGAAACGGGACATACTGCTGGCTTGCCCGGTGAGGTGACAGCATCCGGGGGGGTGGGGAATGGATGGGATGGAGGGATGCACCCCCTAGCCCCAGGCTGGAGAGATAGGGTGCTGGGGGGGACAGGACAGGATCTGGTTCCCCCCCAATCCAGCAGCCCCCCCCCAATGCCAGCACTGACCCAGGCTTCCCTCCATGTAGCTCTGCAAGCCGCTGCACCCGCCAGGCCTGGATAACCTTTACAGCCCAGCCTGTGCCGCCCGCGCCCGCTCCGGCCCCTGAGGCTGCGTTGGCATAAACAGGCCAGGGGACGCACTTCATGCCAGCAACACTGTTAACCCTCTGAGAGATGAGCCTCACCAGGGCAACGGAACTGGATTCCCCATGGGTGGGAATGCACAGCAGGCTGGTTAATCTGCATTAGAAACCCTCGCTTAATTCGGTTCAGGATTTGTCTACATGGGGACACTTGGGAAGATTAATCCAGATCAACTCCATCTCTGAATTCAAAGTGGATTTGTTAAACCTTATTAAGCTCCTGCGCGAATGCGCACATTCCAAATTCAAGTGCCCTGATTTCGCTTTAGCTTCATGCAGTGAAACTGAACTAAACCTGTCCACACAGGGATAAAATGCGGTTTAACTCATCCACTTTCAGAATTAATTTGGATTAACTGTCCTGAGGGCCCCCCTTATAGACAAACTATTAACCCTTTATCACCTTTTGTAATGACTTAGTTGAGCCATTTTAAATCCATGGGCGGATGCATATTCAGAATTAAAATGTCCCGAATTTGATTTAGTTTAATTCACTTTCAAAGGGAAGTGAAAAGAGGCGGCTGCAATGTGGTGCCAAGCGAGGGGTCCCTGTATAACCAGGCCAATGCCCCACCCCAGGGGCCGCGTCCCGGCGCCAGGCGAGGGGACCCTGTATACCCAGCCCCCACCCCCAACCCCAGAGGGGCCATGTCCCGGCCCTGGACGAGGGTTCCCCGTATACCCACCCCCATGCCCCACCCCAGAGGGGCTGCGTGCGGGTGCGGGGGCTCCTGGGTTGCTCTCTGAGGCTGGGATGCTGGGGGGCAGAGAAGGGGGAGGGGCTGTTGCTGGAATCAGCAAAATGTGGCAGTTTGCTCAATTAACCGATGTTCCCGGCGTGGAACATAATCCCGTTGTCATGGAGACGGCAGCGCCACGGTAACCGCCTGGGTCTTTGTTCCAGGCCTGCCCCTGTTGGAGGCTGGTGCTAAGAGCAATAGGAGTGTTGGGGGGGGGACCCTGGGGGGAGCTGAGTACGGCTGGCCCCCCCAAGAGAGGAACGTGGGAGGGGGGTCAGAGGGGTGGGAACTGCGGGCTGATGGGGTGAGGGCAGTGGGGCGGGACACATTGTCTAGGAATGGAAGCGCGTGGGACTGGGGAAGCGCAGGTTGCTGGGGGGCACGAGGCTTCGAGGCTCAATCAACAGCAGAGAGACGGACAGGCAAAAAGCACACACACGCCAGCAGGGGGCAGCACTTCACACACACGCAGTGCCAGCTGATCACTGTATTGAAGGGTTTATTCCAGCCCTGCCCTGCCCCCATGTGCTGGGAACGGGGGAGGGGGGGCTTGGGGGCCACAGGGTTAGCTGAAGCCGGGGCTCTGTCCTGGGAACAGGGAGAGGAGGCCGCTGTCCGGGGCCGGGTCCTTAATGAGCTTCTGGATCTGGAAGGATAGAACAGAGCATGAGACGCCAGACGACGGACAGGCCCCACGCCCTGCCTTGGCCTCTGGGGCTGCCGGCTCCCATCCGGCCCCAGGGCAGGGACTGGCTGGCTCGGGGGGCAGGGAATGGGGCATGGGGCCTTTCCCCTCTAGGGGGCGCTGGCTCCCATCTGGCCCCAGGGCGGGGACTGGCTGGGGGGGCAGGTTGGCGGGAGTGGTACCTGTCGGAAGCGGGGGTCAGCGGCGTCTCTGACCAGCTGCAGGATCAGCCCCTCGCTGGTGGTGACGAAGGCACCGCTCTGCCGCAGGCGGGACAGGGCCGCCAGCCGGTCCACTTGGCTGGGGGAGAGAGACGTCAGGGCGGCCACGGGTGGAGGGCAGGGATCCCCCTGCCCTCCAGTGCCCCACCACAGCCACACTGCCCCCCCACCCCTCTGTTGGGAACCCCTCCCAGCCAAGGTCCCCCCCAACTCCCCCCAAGTCTTGTCTGCTGGGAACCCCCCCAACCCAGGCTCCTCATTTCAGCCCCCTCCCCAAATCTCCCCCAGTCCTGTATGCTGGGAACCCCTCCCCGCACCCCCAGTTCCTGTCCCAGCCAGGACTCCCGTCCACCCCCATCCCAGCCTGACCTTCTGGAGGAGCACGCGTCGGCCACCACATGAACGTCCAGCCCCTGCTCCAGAGCGTCAAGCGCTGTGCTCTGGGGAGAGGGAGATGGGTCAGTGCCCTGGCCCAGCGAGCCCGGACCCCCTTTCCCTTCCCCTCCCTCATCACAGCCCTGGCCCAGCCAGCCCGGAACCCCCCTCCCCTCCCCTCCCTCATCACAGCCATGGCCCAGCGAGCCCGGACCCTCACCTTCCCTCCCCCATCACAGCCATGGCCCAGCCAGCCTTATACCCTCCACCAGGCACTGACCCTGACTCCTGGTTCCCATCCCCAGCGGGTAGCTCCCCACAAGGGCACTGACCCAGACTCCTGGCTCCCCTCCCAACCCCCTGGGTACCATGATGCAGGCCTGGGTCTCAATGCCGCACAGGAGCACAGAGCGCAGGTGGGGCAGTGCCCCCAGCTCCTGCTCCACCTCCGGGACCAGCATGCTGAAGCAGGTCTTGGGGAACTTCCTCAGCCCCTCGGCCCCCAGCTCAGGCACCGTAGGGCCCAGCCCCTGGGGATACTGCTCCGTCACCACCACCGGGATCTCCAGCAGCTGCGCCACCTGAGGAGTGGGGGGGTGTGGTTAGAGCAGTGGGGGGGGGGAGCTGGAAGCCAGGATTCCTGGGTTCACTCCCTGGCTCTGGGAGGGGAGTCCGGTCTAGTGGTTAGAGATAAGCTCTATGGGAGGGGGTGAATGCTCAGCATTATAGACTCATAGACTTTAAGGTCAGAAGGGACCATTATGGTCATCTAGTCTGACCTCCCGCATGATGCAGGCCACAAAAGCTGACCCACCCAATTTCCCTTATCTCAGCTGTTGAAGTCTCCAGATCGTGATTTAAAGACTTCAAGTCGCAGAGAATCCTCCAGCTTGCGACTCCTGCCCTATGCTGCGGATCATGAGAGTCTGGTGATTAAACCAACATAAAATGAAAAGCTCCCCCCCTACATGCCCCACCCCTTCGGGGGCAGGTCCCAACACCTCCTAGACCCGCCTCCAGGGGCAGGTTCTGACCGGGGCAGGATAAAATGAAAGAACATGGAATTCCCACCAACCCTCCCCAAACTGTTATAAATAATAGAAAGTATTTCTCAGGGTGCAAATTACCATCAATCCTCCGGGGTTAGGCCGCCATCCAGTGGCCAGCATCTGCAACTGCAGCTGCCTAATAGTCCTGGCCCTTTCTGTCCTGTTTTCATCAGGACACCCGTAAAGCGCAACCTCCCCCAACCCCCGGGGACATCAGCTGTCTCCTTGAGCCTCCTGGACATCACATTTCCAAGAGCTGGTTATACAAGTACCCCTCACCTGGTGTTGAGACACGGCCACCTCTGGGGTGGGATGTGGCAACTTTTTGACAGCTGGATAAAACAATGGGACAGCATCCCTTAGTTGTGCACTGGGGCCAGCCCTGACTGCCAAGGCACAGCACCTGAACCCC
>NW_020697819.1:0-3239 GCF_002925995.2 Terrapene triunguis | reverse complement strand
TGTTTGAACTAGGGCTGTGCTGCAATTCAGTTGTCAGATCTTGATATTTGGCTACTTCCCAGTAACTCTTCCAGCATCTGTCAGAAGTGGATGGTTAGGAGGAGGCACCTGCCTGTCCCTGGGATAGCTGTGGCATGGCCAGTGTGGTCACTGTCTTTCACTTCTTCCTCCTAGCCTGACCTTGTGGTACCCCAGCCTGCACTGGAGAAGGATGGGAATTTACAAGAAGGCTCCACTTCTTTTTGGTCTGTCCCTGTGACACCAGCTTCTTCTTGTTCTCTCCAGGCTCTCCTCCTTGTGGGCTGTTTTATTCACACCCTTTCCCAGCTGTTCATCTGTTAACTGCCTCTCCAGTAACTAACCAGCCACTTGCTCCTGCATGAACCCAAGAACCCTGGAACATGGTAGCTTGTTGGTGAGCCTGTAGTGGGTCCGATCCTACACCCATAGACGTCAATGGGAACACTCCTGTTAACTTCACTGGGCCTAGGATCGGCTCCAAGACACAGATTTTTCAAAAGAGCTCAGCTCCCATTTAGGCATCTAAATTTTGGCTACTCAGCTGCTTCTGTTAAGATACGTATGGGCAGTATTTCAACAGACCTCAATACAGACGCCCCCCGACTTACGCAATTGTTCCATTCTGGAAAACCTTGCGTAACTTGAATTTTGCGTAAGTCGGAAACGTATACCTGTATGTTGCGCACAAATTTCCGCAACTTGAAAATCCTATTTCTGGTTTATGGAACTTTTTCCGTAAGTGCGAATTTGCATATGTCGGGACTTGCATAACCCGGGGAGCATCTGTATACAACTTTCTGAGCTCTGTGGAACATTTAGTTTGTGCCCAAATAGGAGACGATCTCTTTGGAAACACTGGCCCATATTTGTTAATTATTATCATTGTTATTTGTATTGCTGTTGTGCCTAAGGGCTCCCGTGATGGATCCATTATGCTAGGTGCTGCACAAGCGTTGCTTTTCTTGTTCCTCCCTCTTGCATTTTTTCTTTTAAAAGGATCACTCTGCCTTTATCAACAAACTTACTTAACAGAGCCATGCAGCCTTAGGTTTTCCCTGAGCTCTCTGCATGGACAGTGGAAATGACAGTGGAAGGAGTTTGCTGCGTTGTTGTGGTAGACAGTAATTTCCTAACTTCCTGTTTCTTGTTTGTTATGAAATCTGTGAAGCTGACTGTCCTCATGCAGCCGTGAGAAATGCTCAGCACTATGCACTCAGGCAGAGAGGTTTTTGTATTGGTCTGTATCACTGTGAGAGGCCAGCTGTTACCCTGCTGGCAGTAATAATCTCCAGCATCTTCAGCTTCAACCCTGCTGATCGTGAGAGTGAAATCAGTCCCAGACCCACTGCCGCTGAACCGGGCTGGGACGCCTGATTGCAGGGTGGTAGCACCATAGATAAGGAGCTTAGGAGCTTGTCCTGATTTCTGCTGGTACCAAGCTAGGTAGTTGCTAACACTTTCACTGGCTCTGCATTTTATAGTGACTGTGTCTCCTGGAGAAACCGATAGAGATTCTGGAGTCTGAGTCAGTATTTTCTGCCCAATGGAATCTAGAAGTAAAAAGGAAATGGAAGAATTTGTAACACACTGATCAAAGAGTTATAGCTTTATTTTGCAACACATTTTTAATCTGATATCTTATTAAACAGCATTAAATAAAATATATTATCTGTTACAACAATGAATGGATTATATTTACATTGTCATTGATGTTATTGTTCATTAAAGCTGAGACTATTGTTTTTTCTTACCCTGAATCCAAAAAACTAGTATCCAGAGAAGCTGAGTGTGGGAGATCATTGTGACAGTTCTCAGCCGCCAATGCTAACCAGGGCACTGTGCAGTGCAAACAGCTCCATTTATACCAGCTCAGCAGGGCAGGAAGGGAGTGTCGCTCATGTGTGAATTTGCAAAAGGAACAAGCCATGTAAATTCACTTCATGTGAGTGGCGGGGGCAGGATTCTGAACATTTGTGTGTCTGGTTTATAAGACTGGAGCAGCAAGATGGTGCAGAGGACACCGTAAGTGCTGCAGCTGGATATGAGTGGCTAAACCCTCCACCCATTTTCTAGAAGGTTTTTAACAGCAGTTTGAAGAGCTCAGCCTGTTTCCTTTTTCTAGTTCAGTTTTTCTACTGCCACAAGGAAATATAATTGAATTACCCAGTATTTCCTTCTGCAGGAGATAACTGGGTTGGATGTCCTTCAATTACTCGTGGCAAATAACCACTTTCCTTTCACACTAAGCCAGCAGAATACAGCAAAGTAGTAACAGGATCTATTGCGCTGGAAACCAATCCTGGTAACAGTGACATGACTGCATGTCACAGCTGGGCTCACACTGTGTTCCTGGCCAGCATACTCAGCCCTAGGCACTGAAGCATGTTTCAGAACCTCACCCTGTGTCTGTTGTGGGTGAGAAAGGGATCTGGACAGAAACTAGAACGGGGAGAGATTTTGAGTAACTGGGAGTCGCTCGTATTGCAGACGTTAAACAACACTGGTCCCACTGATGCGCCTGGTATCTCTTTTGGCTGGAAGGGAGGATATAAAAACTTCTCAGCAGAGGCTGTTTATGGCATTTTAAACACTTTGATGTTGAACTTTAATCTAGATCATTGAATTCTATGTAGGAATAAGGCCATCGTAGCCCCACTGTTCAAATTTTATTTCTTATTTATTCTCTGCCGATAAAAGAACAGATTTTAATTTTTTTTTGGTGCTAAAGATTTTCTGCTCTACTCTTTATACTGTTTGCTTCCTAAGCAACATGATCATGGTTTTTCTGTTGCCATCATTCCCTGCTCTGGCTTGTGAAGAGAGAACCTCTCTCTCTACTTCTCATGAGAATAACTAGCTCCTGTTGAAGGGCTTGATCCATATAGACTGGCTGCACCTTGATTACCTTTCCTCAGCAAGGCCCTCCCAGCTGGGGTACAGAAAGTGTGGTGGGGATTTACTGCCTGCCAACCCCTAAATACCCCCAAACCAACCTGCAACAAAACCAAACTGTGCTGTGGCTGATGATGCAGCAGGGCCCCCTTCTATGGGAATGGTGGGGATAGGTTGCTCTAGATTTGCATCAACACCTGTAAGGGGCACCAAATTGATTGTCCTCCATCAGGACCTCATCTTTACCTCCATGGAACCCTATTCTGCAAAGAGCAGCTCAGCTAGACAAATGTGGCTAAAGGCATCTTTTCTGTAACTACAATGAA
>NW_020697818.1:0-15279 GCF_002925995.2 Terrapene triunguis | reverse complement strand
GTTCCCTGCCATCTGACCGCCCCGACCCCTATCCACCCCCCCCACCCGCCTGAACGCCCCTGCCCTCTATCCAACACCCCCTCCCTGCTCCCTTACCGCACTGCTTGGAGGTGGCTGGCGGCGCTACAGCCACACCGCTCGGCTGGAGCTGGGCCACGCCGCCACCGTGCAGTGCCTGGAGCACCGGGTCAGGCTGAGCTTGCAGCCCCCCCGCTTCCCGCGAATCAGCTGTTCGCGCAGGAAGCCTGGGAGGGCTGAGAAGCAACCGGCGGCTTCACGCTCAGGCCCAGGGAGGCGGAGCAGAGGTGAGCTGGGGCGAACCGGCTCCCGCTCATCACTGGAGACTCCCCTTGCCGCTCTCACCCTAGGAGCCAGAGACCTCCCAGCAGGGCTGGTGAGTGCAGCCAGGGAAGGGGGAAGGGTGTGGTGGAGTGAGTGTCTGGGAGATGTGCGGGGGGTGCTGGGCTGTGAGGGTGTGGAGGGCGCTGGGCAGTGGGGGAGGTTTGTGTGTTTTGGGGTGCTGGGCAGTGAGGGAGATCTGTGTGTGTCAGGGCACTGGGGGTCTGTGTGGGGCATTGTTTAGTTGTGGTGGTGGGGCTGTGGGGAAGGGCACTGGGAGGGAGGGAGGAGAAATCTGTGTGTATTGGGAAACTAGCGAGTGGGGGGTTCTATGTGGGGTGCTGATGTGTATTAAGAGTTACCAGCTGGATTGAGGACTGATAGATCTGGACAGAGTTTATATTGAATGGGCAAATGAAAAAGATCGCAGGGAAAAACAGTAAGGTTAGTTTAGCCGTCTTTGACATTTCGACCAATAAGGAAATTAAAATGCATTTGTAATTACATATGTTATTCTTGGCTGATAATCATTTATTGATATTTTTTAGGCAAATTTTCAATTTAAAACACAAACTTTTGTTTTTCTTTTTTTACTTATGATGTCTATCTGAAAACCCATATAAATTGACACAAATTGCAAATTAAAACTTTTTAAATGTATAAGCATTTTACTCACTTGGGCACATTTGCCTCATGGCACACAAATTTGAACTCTGCTTCAAAAATTTGCACAGAAGAAATTTTTCTTTTACCTTAATTATACTATCTTAGGAGCCCGCTATAACATACTACTAAGGTTCAATACAAAGTCATATAAAAGTTATACAAAAATGCATAATGCAGAGATTTATCTACAACTGCATTGATTGACTGCTGTGTGCAGTAATATAGTGACCCCTGGACCTACAGGCTTCCACACACCGTCAGTGCCTTGCTAGTGTGCCATGCGCCGTGAGATATCTCTTCTCTTTGTGTGTGACTGTGAGTGTTTCCCTTGTGTGTGAATTTATTCAACAAAATCTTGAGCTTCATAATGGATACCATGAGTGAAAAGAAAAAGAGAAAAATAGAATCAGAGCACAGAGTTTTCAACACTGAATGGACGAATAAATACTTATATACTATTTCCAAAGACAAAATACTGTGCCTCGTGTGTCGCGAAACATTAGCCGTTCCGAAAGAATACAACCTTCGGTGGCACTTTGAAACTAAGCATCCCAATCTCGCCAAATTGAGCTCAAATGAAAAAATAATTAAAGCAGCCAGTTTAGCGAAAAACCTTGGTAGAGAACAGCAAATTTTCAAGAAAGTGAGCACTGAGAACGATACAGTTACTAAAGTAAGCTTTCAAATTTCTAAGGAAATTGCTGCTGCTGGGAAATGCTTGACAGAAGGCGAGTTTTTAAAAAAGTGTATGTTGATTGCTGTATCTGAGTTATGTCCAGAAAAGAGGGGAATATTTGAGAATGTCAGTCTATCACGCATGACTGTACGGAGAAGAATAGCTGACATTTCTACTAATCTAAGTGATCAGTTAAAGCAGAGAGTCAGTGAATTCTGCTTTTACTCCCTAGCTATGGATGAAAGCACCGATTTAAAAGACACCGCCCAACTTCTTATTTTTATTAGAGGTATTGATAAAAACTTTGAAATTACTGAAGAACTTGCTGGCATGTGCTCCATGACGGGTCGCACAACCGGAAAAGAAATCTCCAGTGAAGTGATAAAGTGCACGAATGATAAGTCGGGATTAGATTTCACAAACTTGGTGGCCATTTGTACTGATGGTGCTCCAGCTATGTGCCAAAAAAATGTTGGAGCAGTTACTCTTCTTGAAGAATTTATCGGGAGAGAAATAACCAAACATCACTGCATTATGCATCAGCAGGTTTTGTGTAACAAAGTCTTAAAATTTGAGCATGTAATGTCAGTGGTAGTTTCCATTGTAAACTACATCCGTTCTAGAGGACTAAAACATAGGACATTTCGAGCCTTTCTTGAAGGGGTAGACACCGAGTGCAGCGACTTAATCTACCATACGGAAGTGAGGTGGTTGAGTCGAGGAAGAGTGCTCCAGCGTTTTGTTGCTTTGAAAGAGGAGGTAGCAAAATTCCTAGAAAATGGGCCAATAAAATTCCCAGAGCTTGAAAATGAGTCCTGGAATCAAGATCTCTTTTTCTTTTGTGATATTACAGCACACCTGAATGATCTCAACATTCAACTTCAGGGAAAAAATCAACTTATATTTCAAATGTGTGCAGCAGTGAAAGCTTTCAAAATGAAATTGAAACTTTTCAGAAGTCAGCTGTCAAAAGGTGAAATGTGTCACTTTCCCACTTGTGCACAGCGTATCCCTCAGCACAAACACGCCGAGTTAGGAGAAAAATACGCAAAGCACATCATTCTTTTGATTGAAGAATTTGACAGAAGACTTACTTTGTCTAAAGAAGAAGATGTCCAGTTGAAGCTGATTGAAGATCCCTTTTCTGTGGATCCAGAGGAAGTGCCACTAGATTTGCAGTTGGAGGTTATTGAACTTCAGTGTTCAGCAGTTTACCGAAATAAGCACAGAGAAAGCAGCTTGCGGGACTTCTACAAAAGTCTGGACAATGAAGTTGCACTGAAAACGTTCAGCATTTTTGGACGCACTTACATATGTGAACAAACACTTTCTATCATGAACATGAATAAAAACAAGCAACGTTCTTCTCTGACTGACAACCATTTGGAAGACATTATGAAAATATCCACTTCAAATATGACCCCCAATGCGACAAGCTTGTTGCCGAAAAGAGATGTAATATTTCTCATTAAATTTGCAAGGTAATTATGAAAAGTACAAATGTTTTCTTTCTATGGAACAGATGTTTTTAATTTTTCCATGATTAATAAAAAAAATTAAAATAATTTAAAAAATTGTTTGATTTAATTGAAAAATTCTTAATAAAGTATCACACACCCTCCCCCCCAAACCTTAGCTGTTTCGGCGGGGCGGTGCTGGGGAAGGAGGGTTTGTTTCCGCGGTGCTGGGGGGGGGTGTGTTTCCGCGGGGCCGGGGGGTTTCGGCCCTCAGCTGTTTTCTTTGGAGTAATATGGCCCTCGCCGCTTTACGAGTTGTGCAGGCCTGAGTTACTAGATCGCAGGCCCTGGTTCTCATGGGAGACTTCAATCACCCTGATATCTTCTGGGAGAGCAATACAGCTGTGCACAGACAATCCAGGAAGTTTTTGGAAAGTGTAGGGGACAATTTCCTGGTGCAAGTACTAGAGGAAACAATTAGGGGCAGAGCTTTTCTTGACCTGCTGCTCACAAACAGGGAAGAATTATTAGGAGAAACAAAAGTAGATGGGAACCTGGGAGGCAGTGACCATGAGATGGTCGAGTTCAGTATCCTGACACAAGGAAGAAAGGAGAGCAGCAGAATACGGACCCTGGACTTCAGAAAAGCAGACTTTGACTCCCTCAGGGAACTGATGGGCAGGAGCCCCTGGGAGAATAACATGAGGGGGAAAGGAGTCCAAGAGAGCTGGCTGTATTTTAAAGAATCCTTATTGAGGTTGCAGGAACAAACCATCCCGATGTGTAGAAAGAAAAGTAAATATGGCAGGCGACCAGCTTGGCTTAACAGTGAAATCCTTGCTGATCTTAAACACAAAAAAGAAGCTTACAAGAAGTGGAAGGTTGGACAAATGCCCAGGGAGGAGTATAAAAATATTGCTCAGGCATGCAGGAGTGAAATCAGGAAGGCCAAATCACACTTGGAGTTGCAGCTAGCAAGAGATGTTAAGAGTAACAAGAAGGGTTTCTTCAGGTATGTTAGCAACAAGAAGAAAGTCAAGGAAAGTGTGGGACCCTTGCTGAACGAGGGAGGCAACCTAGTGACAGAGGATGTGGAAAAAGTTAATGTACTCAACGCTTTTTTTTTTTGCCTCCGTCTTCACGAACAAGGTCAGCCCCCAGACTGCTGCACTGGGCAGCACAGCATGGGGAGGAGGTGACCAGCCCTCTGTGGAGAAAGATGTGGTTCAGGACTATTTAGAAAAATTGGATGAGCACAAGTCCATGGGGCCGGATGCGCTGCATCCGAGGGTGCTAAAAGAGTTGGCGGATGTGGTTGCAGAGCCATTGGCCATTATCTTTGAAAACTCATGGCAATCGGGGGAGGTCCCGGATGACTGGAAAAAGGCTAATGTAGTGCCCATCTTTTAAAAAGGGAAGAAGAAGGATCCAGGGAACAACAGGCCAGTTGGCCTCATCTCAGTCCCTGGAAAAATCATGGAGCAGGTCCTCAAGGAATCAATTCTGAAGCACGTAGAGGAGAGGAAAGTGATCAGGAACAGTCAGCATGGATTCACCAAGGGCAAGTCATGCCTGACTAACCTAATTGCCTTCTATAATGAGATTGGCTCTGTGGATGAAGGGAAAGCAGTGGACGTGTTATTCCTTGACTTTAGCAAAGCTTTTGATATGGTCTCCCACAGTATTCTTGCTGGCAAGTTAAAGAAGTATGGGCTGGATGAATGGACTACAAGGTGGATAGAAAGCTGGCTAGATCGTCGGGCTCAACGGGTAGTGATCAATGGCTCCATGTCTAGGTGGCAGCTGGTATCAAGCCGAGTGCCCCAAGGGTCGGTCCTGCGGCCGGTTTTGTTTAATATCTTTATTAATGATCTGGAGGATGGCGTGGACTGCACTCTCAGCAAGTTTGTAGATGACACTAAACTGGGAGGAATGGTAGATACGCTGGAGGGTAGGGATAGGATACAGAGGAACCTAGACAAATTAGAGGACTGGGCCAAAAGAAATCTGATGAGGTTTAACAAGGACAAGTGCAGAGTCCTGCACTTAGGATGGAAGAATCCCATTCACTGTTACAGACTAGGGACCGACTGGCTAAGCAGCAGTTCTGCAGAAAAGGACCTAGGGGTTACAGTGGACGAGAAGCTGGATATGAGTCGACAGTGTGCCCTTCTTGCCAAGAAGGCTAAAGGCATTTTGGGCTGTATAAGTAGGGGCATTGCCAGCAGATCGAGGGACGTGATCATTCCCCTCTATTCGACATTGGTGAGGCCTCATCTGGAGTACTGTGTCCAGTTTTGGGCCCCACACTACAAGAAGGATTTGGAAAGAGTCCAGCGGAGGGCAACAAAATGATTAGGGGGCTGGAGCTTATGACTTATGAGGAGAGGCTGAAGGCACTGGGATTGTTTAGTCTGCAGAAGAGAAGAATGAGGGGGGATTTGATAGCTGCTTTCAACTACCTGAAAGGGGGTTCCAAAGAGGATGGATCTAGACTGTTCTCAGTGGTACCAGATGACAGAACAAGGAGTAATGGTCTCAAGTTGCAGTGGGGGAGGTCTAGGTTGGATAGTAGGAAAAACTTTTTCACTAGGAGGGTGGTGAAGCACTGGAATGCTTTACCTAGGGAGTTGGTGGAATTTCCTTCCTTAGAGGTTTTTAAGGCCCGGCTTGACAAAGCCCTGGCTGGGATGATTTAGTTGGGAATTGGTCCTGCTTTGAGCAGGGGGTTGGACTAGATGACCTCCTGAGGTCTCTTCCAACCCTGATATTCTATGATTCTATGAAGGTGTGAGTAATAGTAGGGGGGAAATTAGCATGGGGAAATAGTTTTTACTTTGTGTAATGACCCATCCACTCCCAGTCTTTATTCAGGCCTAATTTGATGGTGTCCAGTTTGCAAATTAATTCTGGTTCTGCAGTTTCTCGTTGGAGTCTGTTTTTGAAGTTTTTGTTGTTGAAGAATTGCCACTTTTAGGTCTGTAATCGAGTGGCCAGGGAGATTGAAGTGTTCTCCAACTGGTTTTTGAATGTTATAATTCTTGATGTCTGATCTGTGTCCATTTATTCTTTTACGTAGAGACTGTCCGGTTTGGCCAATGTACATGGCAGAGGGGCATTGCTGGCACATGATGGCATATATCACATTGGTAGATGTGCAGGTGAACGGGCCTCTAATAGTGTGGCTGATGTGGTTAGGTCCTATGGTTCCCTTGAATAGATACGTGGACAGAGTTGGCAACGGGATTTGTTGCAAGGATAGGTTCCTGGGTTAGTGTTTTTGTTGTGTGGTGTGTGTGTGTGGTTGCTGGCACAAGAGAGAGACAGTTGGCCTCCCTTGCCTTGTGGTACGCCTGCCTCAGCTCCTTTATCTTGGCACAGCCCGGCTGCGTGTCCCTGTCCCCTTCTCATCCATGCCCTGAGCAATCTGCTTGTAGGTGTCAAAGATCCTATGGCTGGATCAGCTGCTACTGCACAGCCTCCTCTCCCCACATACCCAGCAACTCTGGTGTACTCCAGGCGGGAGCGTGTTTGCTGTGGAGAGCTTTCATGGTCAGCTGGGAAGATCAATGTGAGCTGTCCAGGCCAAGCAAACATGAAGAGGAATTTCAAAAATTCCCCGGGCTTTAAAGGGGGAGGAGCACATGCCTGTGTATCTGGCTGAAGGGCAGCGGAGTAGAAACTGCTGACCAGAGCGGTCATGATGGGCATTGTGGGACACCGCCTGGAGGTCACTTAGGGTGACCTAACCAAGCACACTGACACTGCATGGCGCTAACGTTGTCACAAAAAGCTCTATGCTTCTCGTGGAGGTGGTTTTATTACGTTGGAGCAGCAGGGGAGTTACATCAGCAGGAGGGGCATTGTCGTGCGTACACCTCCACTGTTTTGTCGATGAAAGCTGCCTTTTGTCGACAAAACTGTGTAGCGTGGACAAGGCCAGAGGTATGAATGTTGCCTGGCTGTATGAGCCTGAATGGATCATTAAAAAAAAAAAAAAAAAAAAGTCTGGCAGAGGTCTTGAGAAGACAATGGAAAAGCCAGTCACCAGGACACTGACACCTAGTAATCAACAACCCAGAGGGCGATGCCTTTCCCCACCTCTCCGCAGGGAAGCTGAGCAAAGACCCCAGCTGGAGAACAAAGGCCTGGGAAGGCATGAGGTAGGGGGATAAGAGATGGCTGCTGGAGGGAGGTGGGGGCTCTCTTGCCTGGGAACTGACAGAGATCAGACCGAGAGAGACACAGAGCTTGACCAATGGGGTTCACTGCAGCTCTGCGCTAATTGGACTGGGCTGTGCTGTGCTAATCTAAGGACTGCCTAGGCTGGGCTCCAGCTGAGTAATAAACCCACCTGTTGTGACAGTGCTGTCAGTGCAAACCTTTGAGGTGCATTAATCCCTGCAGAGTGGACAAGTCTCTCTCTCAGCTGGACTTGCTGAACAGAGCTCCTGGTGTGCTGAGTCCCCGAGATTCAGTCAAAGGAGGCGGTGAGGTCGCGTGGCCTACCCAGGAGGATGAGTGGGGTCTGGCACGGCGAGGGGTTCCTCCTAGAGACTGTTCCAAACCTGGGGCTGTGGCACCGATCCTGTGGATGCTTGGTGAGAGGGCCAGTGGTGGCGGGTTATTGGATACAAAGGGGATCAGTGTTGTGAATTTCATTCTTAAGGTGGAAAGGCCTCTTCAAAAAAGAAGGATTTGCAGCTTTTCCTAAAAATGGTCAGACTCTGGACTTGCCTGATCTCCAGAAGTTTGTTCTATAGCTGGATCCCCTCAACTGACAGTGCTATGTCCCCAGCTCTCCTATCATAGAATCAGAGACTATCAGGGTTGGAAGAGACCTCAGGAGGTATCTAGTCCAACCCCCTGCTCCTGTGCTAGAAAAGTACCACTTTAAAAAAGAAAGCTGAGTGTCCCCATCACCTGACTCTGGGAGCGGCAGATTTTCAAAAAAAACACCCAATATCATGAGACTGGCAATAAAATAATGAGATCTGGCAACCCCATGAGCCCGGTGTACAGCCCCACTAAAGCCAAAGGGCTCCCAGAGTTGCAGGGATATGCTCACACATGGATTATTGCAGGATCATGCCCTATATTTCACAGACTCATAGATTCCAAAGCCAGAAGGCACCACTGTGCTCATCTAGTTTGACCTCGCGTATGACACAGGCCATAGAACTTCCCCAAAATAATTCCTGTTTGAACTAGAGCAGATCTTTTAGAAAAATCTCAGTCTTGATTTAACAATTGCCAGTGATGGAGACTCCACCACAACCCCTGGTAAATTGTTCCAGTGGTTAAATACCCTCAGTGTTAAAAATTCACACCTTAGTTGCATTATATATTAACATTAACCAGCTTTGAAACAACATTAGGGTGAAAACAAGCCCCCTCCAACGCGCATGTGGGTCAGAGTTAAGGGGAGTGAGTTATAATGAAATTGACAACTGTCTAAAACTGGTACAAATTCTGAGTTTGATTGTGAACATGGAAAACATGGCAGCTTAGATTCAGTAAGTGAGCTGGTCCATCAGCAGCCCTACATTGCCTTGTCAGGTGAGTTCCTCACTGACTACAATTCACTTAACTGAGGCCAATTGTCCCAATGCTGCTTATTTTCTCCTTTTGTGGAATTTTGAAACTCACTGAAAAGATGAATCCTGAGAGAGATAAAGTCCCCTCTTATCTCTGAATGCAGTGCAGAGGGATGTTGTGTGAAAGAAACCAACTGTCAAGAATATACGAACAAATCTAACCCCTTGGGTTAGATCTCAGCCAGCAAGTTCCACGGAGGTTAATGGAGCTACGCTGACTTTATAGCAGCTTTCTCTGGCTGCTGCTGTGTATTCCCTGTCCAGGCCTGGTTTAGAGCAGTGGTTCTCAACCAGGGGTCTGGGGCCTCCTGGGGGACCACTGGCAGGTTTCAGGGGGTCCTCCAAGCAGGGGCAATGTTAGACTTGCTGTGGCTCAGGGCAGATAGCCAAAGCCCCACTACATGGGGCTAAAGCCTGGGACCCTGAGCCCTGCCACCCGGGCCTGAAGCCAAAGCCTGGGCAATTTAGGGCAGTGACTCCCCAGTGTGTCTGAGGGCCTTGCCCCACCTGATTCTCCAGGGATTGTCTTAATTAGGAATGGTGACAGGTTTCAGAGGTAGCCGTGTTAGTCTGTATCAGCAAAAAAAAAAAAAACGAGGAGTCCTTGTGGCATCTTAGAGACTGACAAATTTATTTGGGCATAAGCTTTCGTGGGCTAAAACCCACTTCATCGGATGTATGAAGTGTCTCCCTACTGTTACTCACACCTTCTTGTCAACTGTCTGTAATGGGCCACTCTCTTACCACTTCAGAAGTTATTTCTCCTCCCTTGGTATCCTGCTGTTAATTGATTTATCTCGTTAGACTGACCTAACACTTGGTAAAGCACCCCCCATCTTTTCATGTATTTATACCTGCTCCTGTATCTTTTACTTCATACATCTGATGAGGTGGGTTTTAGCCCACGAAAGCTTATGCCCAAATAAATGTGTTAGTCTCTAAGGTGCCACAAGGACTCCTCGTTTTTTTTAATTAGGAATGGGGGACCACTGGCTAACCACCCAAAACTTTCTTCCTCCTTGCCACCCCTCACTCCTGCTATGAAGCGATGTCTATTTCTAGATCCAAATTTTTGTATCCAGTCCTGATCCCAGCCAGGCCCTGCAGCCCCCAAATACCATGCACAAAGCAGTTCCTCTGGGATTCCTCTTCTAGTCTGCAGGCCTGAGGGGTTTGGGAAGCACCTGCACTGAAACCTGTGGAGCGCTGGCCCAGGTGAATGAGATGCTCCTTTGGCACCCGTCCCCATGCAAGGCTTGGCCCCTTCTTCTGTGCTGCCCCCTGCCCACCCCAATATGCCCCGGACCCACGGTTTCTGCTCAGGTGCCTCCTGAAGAGTCACTTCTCCTTAGAGCCACAGAATCCTAGAGCCATAGGGTTAGAAGGGCCCGCAAGGGTCATCTAGTCTAACCCCTGCCAAGATGCAGGAGTTGTTGGGTCTAAACCATCCCAGACAGATGGCTCCAGCCTCCTTTTGAAAACCTCCAGGGAAGGAGCTTCCATGACCTCCCTGGGCGTCTGTTCCATTGTCCTGCTGTTCTTACAGGTAGGGAGTTTTTCCTGAGCTATGGGGCATGGCTACACTTGCAGATGTAGAGCGCTGGGAGTTAAACCAGCCCTCGGAGACCGCAGTAGGGAAAGCGCTGCAGTCTGTTCACACTATCAGATTCAAGCGCACTGGCGTGGCCACATTAGCAGCTCTTGCAACGGCCACAGAGAGCAGTGCATTGTGGTAGCTATCCCAGCATGCAAGTGGCTGCAACATGCTTTTCAAATGGGGGGGGGGTGGAGTGTGACAGGGAGTGTGTTGTGTGTATGTGGGGGGAGAGAGAGTGGGTTTTGGGGGGCTGAGAGCACGTCAGCATGCTGTCTGGTAAGTTCAGACAGCAGCAGACCCCCCTCTGCCCCCCGCCGATCTCTCTCACACAGCATTCCACAGTAATGGTTGCTTTGTCCCGGAGCAGATAAGCAGCCGGTTGTCAAACAGAGCTTGGAAAGGGCATATCCGCATTCCTGCAGCGATTCCAAAACAATGACAAGAGTGGCCACTTGACTTAAGGGGATTATGGGATGTTTCCGGAGGCTGATCAGAGCGCAGTAATTCAACACCTCGTTCACACTGACGCCCGGGCGTTTCAGCCGAGGCGCACCAAGCGTTATGCTTCTCGCCAAGGTGGATTACCAGAAGCGCTCCAGCTGCAGAGTCCAGGCGCTCTAAGTGCCTTGCCAGTGTGGACGGGTCATGAGTAGGGCGCCCGGGGCTGCTTTAATGCACTGTAACTCGCAAGTGTAGCCAAGCCCTTAATCTAAATCTGCTCTGCTGTAGTTGGAACCCATTGTCGCTTGTCCTGCCCTCTGTGGCAAGAGAGGACAAGTTTTTTCCTTCTTTCTTGTTGCAGCCTTTCAAGTATCTGAAGACCACTGTCGTGTCCCCCCTTAATCTCCTCTTTCCAAACTAAACATACCCAGTTCCTTCAGCCTTTGCTCCTATGGCTGCATTCAACCCTTTGATCATCTTTGTCATTCACCTCTGGATCTTTTCCAGTTTTTTCACGTCCTGTCCAGGGGTGGCGAGTTATATGGGCCCATGGTGCCCATGCTCCAGGAATATTCAGGGCCCGGGAGCCCAGCTCCACCAATGTTTGGGGCCAGGTCTCTCCCCCGGCCCCGCCTGCTGCCCCCACGCGCCTCCCCCAGAGTGTCTCCCAGCCCCGCCTGCTGCCCCCGGGCGATTTAAAAGGGCCCAGGGGCCCCTGGCCGCCACCGGCAGCACAGTGGGGCTAAGGTAGCTTCCTGCCCGCCCTCACTCTGCGCCACGCCCAGAAGTGGGTGGCATGTCCCTGCGGCCCTGGGGGTGTGTGTGCTCTGTGTGCTGCCCCCACTCTGAGCACTGACTCCGCAGCTCCCATTGGCTGGGAACTGTGGCCAATGGGAGCAGCGGGGGCATGCGGAGACCCCCGGCCCCTCCACCTAGGCGCTGCTGCCAGGGGGTGTGCGGGTCACTTTTGGGAGCCGCCTGAGGTAAGCGCCACACACACCCCTCACCCTTTCCTGCACCCCAGCCCAGAGCCCAAACCCCACACCCAAACTCCCTCCTGCACCCAAATTCCCTCCCAGAGCCCGCATCCCTCCTGCACCCAATTTCCCTCCCAGAGCCTGCACTCCAAACTCCCTCCCGCACCCAAACTCCCTCCCAGAGCCTTAGGCAGGTGTGTGGGAGGGTGGGTGGCTGGGGACTTTGAGCCATTCTGTGCACCACCAAAAATTATACAAACCTGCTGCCCCTGATCCTGTCTATACAGCGGTGACCAAAATTGGACACAGTAATCCAGCTGAGGCCTAACCAGCATCGAGTAGAGTGGTACTAACACCTCCCATGACTTGCAGGTTATGCCTCTGGTAATGCAACCTGAAATCGCATTTCCTTTTTTTGTAACAGCACCACATTACTGACGCATGTTGAGGGTGTGATCCACCACAACTCCCAGATCCTTCCCAGCAGTGCTGCTGCCAAAGCAGCTATCCCCCAGTCTGTATTTGTGCATTTGGTTTCTCTTCCCTAAGTGTAGCACCTTCCATTTGTCTTTGTTGAATTTCATTTTATCATCTGTAGCCCAGTTCTCCAATTTATCAAGATCACTTTGAATTTTATTTCCTTGTGATCCAGACATCAGTGAGCGAGCCTCCAAAGAGACCTGCCAGTTCGCCCCACCCTTTGGCTCTCCCCAGGTTCCCCACATTGTCTGCCCTGCTGGATTGCAAGCTCCTGGCAGCATGGACTGTGCTTTCCCCAGGGCTCTGTTGGCAGGAGCAGGAGTAGTGATCCTTAGCAGCACGGCCTGGAGGCCCAAGGGGAAGGCAGTGTTGCTGTCTCTGGTGGGCCTGGCACCAGGGGATGTGAAGAGCCAAAGCAGTGGTAACTAGGCCATGCAATGGATCGTGGGGAGAAGGAGTGGAAGGGGATTTGGGGGATGGGAAGTGGGGAAAGGGAGCTCGTGCTTGCCTGCCTGGGCTTTCACCGGGGCAATGCCATGGCAGTGGGAAGCTGTGCTGATGCAGTGCATTGCCTCTTACGGCGCCCAGCAGACCTTCAGTCCTTAAAGGACCAGGGCACAGGTCAGCCTAAGCCTGATGTTCCCTTGGGAGCGCTACCCCACGCCCCGGTCAGGCCCCCCGATGGAGGGAAGCAGCGGTGCCCTTCAGGGTGAACCCCAGGGGTTCCTGGGGATCTTGCTGGTGTGATGGAATGCCCTCTCCCCTCCCCCACCAAGGCTGAGCGTCTGGCTGCCTGTGCCATGCTCTATGATGCCTGCTACAGGGTGCTGCGCACCAGCTCCCAACTAGAGCCCCCCACAGTATCTAGCTGCTGTCTTTAAATGCTCTGCAAACAGTGCTCACCCTGGTGACCCTGGAGGGCTGCAGAGTCCTGCGGGAGGCGCTCTGACAGCATGGATACCAATGCCCTGCTTAATACTAATCTGCCTGCTTATTTGGTTTCCCTCCCCAGGTCTGGCACCAGCGACCCCTACTGCATTGTCAAAGTCGACAACGAGGTGGTAGCCAGGTGAGTGTGCCATGCTGGGGGCCCTGGGGATGGGCCAGGCCAGCACAGCCAAGGAGGGGCATTTGCACTGCCGGGTGACGTGGCCCAGTGCCATACAGACTGATGTACAGAGCAAAGCGCTGGTCTCCGCTCACTCAGCTGTCTCTGCAGGCGTTGATTTCCTGGGGTGTCTGCAGGACGTGGCTCTACGGCCTGCACCATTAGGAGCTGTCAGTCGTATCAGCACATACGTGCCAGCTGTGCTAGCACCCAGCATCTGCAAACTTAGGTCATAGACTGAGTCTAGTCCCAGCCGCATGGCAACCAGCTGCCAAGATAGGAGGCCTGGAACTCACCCCCCACCCTGCTGAGAAGGGCCCAGCCCTTGCTCATGGCTTTAGTGTATTTGGGGACAGGGTTAAAGCCCATTGCATCCCATCTCCACCAGGGGATGGAGCCATATTGGCGCCTGGCCGCCTGCCCAGAACATGGTTACCTTGGCGGTCCCGATGGGGTCTCTGGCTGGCTGCATTGGGGCGGATGTGCTGTTTGTAGGGCTCACACCCCCGGCCCACCTGTTGCGGGAGGCAGCCTTTAAACTGGAGCCTTACCATGCTCTAGCCTCACTGGAGTGAGCCAGCCAATGCCTGGGATCACGTGACCTAGCAGGAATAACATAGAACCATGGTCCTTAACCACTGGGCGGAGGCCAGCCCGAAGGGGGCTGGGGTCTCCAGCCACAGAGACTTGAGAATCTCATCCACGCCAAGGGCTGAACAGTTACCTGGCCCACCCTGCATTAGGGGAGGGAGCTGCTAGCTCAGCTGTTTGTCCTGCTGCTATCAGCAGCCTCCGGCCCAGCACTGAGCGGGTCACGTCAGCCGGGTCTCCCCCATCGTGCCCTGAGAAGGGGTGAGTGAGATACTGTCCTGCAGCACTGGGGGTCGGTTGTAATCCAGCCCACGAGGGGGAAATGACAGGACCCCAGGACCAAGGAGCGAAGGGTCATCTTGTGGATAAGGCCCAGGGCTGGGACTCAGCAGTTCTGGGTTCTAACCCGGGCTCTGTCGCTGACACACTGGGCAAGTCACTTACGGCAGATTTTCAAAAATGGTCACATATTTCGATGCTCGATTCTGGGTGCCCAATTTGTAACACCTGGAGCCTGCTTCTCAGAGGTGCTGGGCCAAGCAGCCGCCTCTGGAAAGCTGGGGCCTGCAGTACCTCCAGTAGTCAGGCCCTGAGTGTGTTAGATCGGGCAGCCAAAAACTAGCTGCAACTTCTGAAAATGTGGGTCTGTGTACTGGGGTAGGTAGCAGAGGGGGTCTGTCCCCGAGATGGCCACCGCTGCACCCCGGCTCCAAACCCTCCCCGTGGGGCAGCTCCTGGAGCTGGTGAGCTGCAAGCTGCGACCACAGGGAGAGGCAGCAGCAAACAGCTGGGAGCTGAGGGTAAGGAGGGGGCCCTGGAGGTGGGGGCGTGACTCAAGCTGTTGGGGGAGGAGTGGATCTTTAAATTGTACCCACCCCACTATCGGCAGGTACCAGTTGTCTCTGCCTGGCTCCAGGGCCGCCCCTCCCAGGGACTCTGACACTCCAGCTCCTAGCAACTTCACCTCACCTCACCTCAGCCAGCTGGGCTCCACCCTTGGAGCAGCAGCCTGAGCCCCCCTTGCTCCAGGGATTCACTGCAGGAGTTAGCTCCCCTCCTGTGTGGCCTTTGCTGCCCAGGGCCCAGCTTGTCTCAGTCCTTCCTCCCAGGACTCAGCCCAGTCCTCCCCAGGGCCAGTGCAAGGAAGTTTCGCGCCCTAGGCAAAACTTCCACCTTGCGCCCCCCCTGCCCTGAGGCGCCCCCCCGGCAGCTCCCCTCCCTCTGCCCTGAGGCACCCTCCCCCGGCAGCTCCCCCCCCCGGGAGCCGTGTGGCAGGTCCCCACCCCAGCTGACCTCTGCTCCGCCTCCTCCCCGAGCACGCCGCCCCCGCTCTAATTCTCCTCCCCTCCC
>NW_020697817.1:0-14814 GCF_002925995.2 Terrapene triunguis | reverse complement strand
GAGAGTGGAAGGCCAAAGTGTCGATGAAGCTCTTTTGCTCTGGGCCTATCTGAACCCCCAGACTCCATCTTGTGAACTCTCACCTACTTTTAGGCTAACTGCTTATAGGCTGAAGTAGAAATGTAAGGGTCAGCTTTTCTAGCAGGCAGCTGCTGTAAACAGGCCTTGCAAGGCCGAAAGATAAGCAGGCGTATGGGAACTTTTCTAATTGTAACGGCTAGAGAAGGGAGGGGTGGGAGGAATACTAGGGAGTTAACAGACAGAGGCTTACATAGAAACTGCTTGAAGTATAAAAAGGTAAAAGTTATTTGTATTTGTTGCACTGGATTTGAGACATGCTGGTCTCCTAGTGTCATTTCAGAGCTCTGAAATAAACTTGGCTTGCTTTCTCCCCTCGGTGTCTTTATTGGTGCTAAGCATGCCGGGCCAACGGACCATTTGAAGTCCGCCTCAAGCCCCTCAGGCGGTGACAGTTTTGGCGTCCCTGGGTGGGCTCGAGGCTGAAATTTAGCCTTGCCCGGATCCCTCCTGGTGGCCGACAGATTACAGCGACGACCGACGCCCAGCGCGCACCGGTGGCTTCATCGGGGGCCTCGGCAGAGACGTGGTTTGCTCGACCCTGGAGGGCACAACGGTGCAACGCACACAGACAGTGGAGAAGCAGCTGCGGGCGACGGTGGGGACCGGTCCCGTGGAGAGGGCGACGGTGCAGAACCGGACCCTTGGATAAGGTAGGAACAGTCCAGTGGGGATTTTATCTGTCTTGACCTGGGGACGCCCAGTGTCTGCCTGTTTTGACCTGGGGACGCCCAGAGTCTCCCTCAGTATGGGGCAGGGACAGAGTACAGCCGGCAGGGTACAGTGTACACCCTTAGAATGCATTCTGGTGAACTGGAAAGTGTTTGGATCTGATCAGTTAATTAAAAGTAAATTGGAAAAGGTTCTGTACAGTTGATTGGCCTCAGTACCAGCTGGAGTGCCAAGAAAGGTGGCCACCGGAAGGATCACTTAATTACAACATGATCCTTCAATTGCTTTTGTTTTGTTAGAGAACAGGTAAAAGGGAATGAACATCTCTATGTGTATACGTTTATGGTGTTAAGAAATAGGACTGATATTTTGTTCAAGTGCCATTTGACTCCGACAGGCTCGGTAGTATTGGCTGCTAAACCCCAGAACCCTCCCACTGTTGTAATGCCAGAATCGGTGTCCCCTTTGGCTCCTCCACCCCCACAGGCTTTAGAGAGTACCCCCCCCCCGTGGGATTGTATCTGTTGATTACTGAGAGTGTGGTAGCCTGTCCAGGAGCACAGATAGTGTCAGTGTATTCTCATGTTGCTTTTAACATCTGGCTGCTTTCAAGGCAGAGGCAGGAGAATTCTCAACGAATCCAAGCAAGTTCATTTCTGTCCTTGAAGGGTGTCTAGCTAGCCTGACTGGGATGATTGTAATATACTTATGAGAACCCTGTTGTCTGAAGTGGAGCGGAATCAGGTTATAGCTAAGGCTAGGGAGGAGGCACAGAAAAGGCATGATGGGGATAGAGAAGGCAAGCCGTTGCCGGATGTCGCTGTCCCCCTAGGGGACCCCCACTGGAATCCGAATGAGGAGGGGGATCTGAGGCTGCTTAACTCCTATAAGGAACTGCTTATGCATGGTCTCCAACACTCAGCTGTCAGGCATAACAATTGGGCTAAGCCTTATGAACTAATCCAGGACTCAAAAGAAAGTCGAGGGGCTTTCCTGCAGCGTATTCGGGATACCATCAGACAGACTACTAGTGCAAACCCAGATGATCAGGCAACTGAGGCAATTATAAAGGGTATCTTCACCAGCCGTGCGGCCCCTGATATTAAAAGGAAATTGCAGAAGAAGGAGGATTTAATGGGAATGTCTATGGCTCAGATTTTGGAGACTGCAAATAGGGCTTATAGCCTTAGAGAGGGAGAGAAGGAAAAAAGGCAAGTAAAAATGATGGTAGCGGCGGTGCAGGTCGGCGGCAAAGTAAGGCCACAGAAAGGTGGAAGGGGCCGGGGAATTAGAGACCGTGGATGTGGACGCCCTGGTCCCCAGGAAAGGCGCCTGGGTCGCAACCAGTGTGCCATATGCCGTAAGGAGGGACACTGGAAAAATAAATGCCCTGAAAGGGAAGGTACCCCTATGATGGCAATAAGTATGTGTTAATGGTTGGAGAAAAGGTGTATGAGTGAAGAGTGGAAAGTTCCTTTGGAAGTTAGAAGAAGCCGAGAAAGGGAGAAGAGGAAAAAGCATGGAATGAGTTAACAGAGGAAAATACAGCTAGCAATCTCAGTCAAGCTGGCCTCAGTCCAAGATCAGTGTTCACAGCCAAGACTTTGCTGACAACCAAGAGGAAGGGGGGCTGAATGTGCCCAAGCAACTGAGATCAGCAAAATACTGCAAGGCATAATGAGGACAACAGAAGGGTTAAAAGGCAGTTTTGTTGAACAGTATTGACTCAAGAATTTAAAAATTCCCCCACTCTGTCCCGACAGGCTTTGGCCAGAGACTTGGAGGAGTGGGATAATTTGTTAATTGCTGCTGTGGGTCTAATCCCTTGTCTCAAAGCTACTGTGAGTCTCCTAAACTTTATTGGACTGCAAGGATACAGGGTATCTCAAAGCAAAGCCCAAATTGCTCTTTCAGAGGTTCAATATCTGGGATTTCACATCAGGCAGGGAGAGAGACAGCTCTCAAACGAAAGGAAGGAGGCTATCTGCTGAGTTCCTATCCCCAGCAACTGTAAACGGCTTAGGGCATTCCTGGGCATGGCAAGCTTTTGCAGAATATGGATTCCAAAGTTTGGACTGTGGGACTGTTAAGGGAGCGGATCATGACCCCTTTTCACTGGTCCCCAGAAGCAGACAGAGCATTTCAGTTACTAGGTGCCTGGAAGCGTCCTGTGGCATACTTTTCTAAACAACTGGATCAAGTTTCAAAGGGATGACCAGCCTGTTTGAGGGCGGTCGCAGCTACGGCTCTAGTGCTTGGGAGAAGCTGGAAACTGACACTGGGAGGAAGTGTGCAAGTGTGTATGTTCCCCATATGGTGCAAGCCTTGCTGGACACTAAGGGTGGTCTTTGGCTCACACAGGCTCGGGTTGCTCGGTACCAGGCGAAGCTGTTAGAGAATCCTGAAGTCACCCTGCAGATCTGTCCCTCTCTTAATCCAGCTACCCTGCTATCAGAGACAGAGAAGCAGGAACATGACTGTTTAGAAATCATAGATGTTCAGTATTCTAGCCGCCCAGATCTAAAAGATCAGCCACTCCCAAATGCTGACTTGGAATGGTATACAGATGGAAGTAGTACTGTTGTGAATGGGCAAAGGAGGGCTGGTTATGCTATTGTGTCTCTTCATAATACCGTGGAAGCTGAGAGTTTACCAGCAGAAACATCTGCCCAGCTCGCTGAACTAGTGGCCCTGACTCGGGCACTCGAGCTGGCAAAAGACAAACGGGTTAATATCTTTACTGACTCAAAGTATGCTTTTGGGGTATTGCATGCTTACGCTGGTTTGTGGAAACAAAGGGGAATGCTAACAGCCCAAGGCTCTCCGGTTAAACATGGGTCTCAAATTCTTCCGCTTTTAGAAGCAGTACAACTCCCCTCAGCAGTAGCAGTGGTGCATTGCAAAGCCCATCAAAGGGAAGATCAAGATGTAACCAAGGGCAATGCCAGAGCAGACAGGGAAGCTAAGCGAGCTGCTACCCTGAAATCACCAACTGAGGAGAAGGCCCAAATGCATGCCCTCATCCCATCAGTGAGTGAGCTTGCAGCCCCTCAGTACTCCCAAGAGGACAGAAACCTGGCTGACAGTCTCGGTCTCCAGGAAAAGGAGGGATGGCTTTATTCCACAGAGGGAAAAATCCTCCTGCCCAAGGGCTTGATTCGACCAGTGTTGCAGAAACTGCATCAAACCACACACGCAGGCAGAGAGACTCTTATCCAGCTCATGAATAAATGTTTTCTAACCTCTGGACTTAAACTCCTAGCATCACAGGTACAAGCTGAATGTTTAATCTGCCAAAAGGATAACCCTCGACCAGGAATAGCAGTGCCACCAGCCACCCTGGAACCTACCCCAGGCCCAGGATTGGTGTGGCAAATAGACTTTACTGAGTTTCCCAGGACCCAAGGGTACAGGTACCTCCTCGTCTTAGTGGATCGATTCAGCGGATGGCTTGAGGCCTTCCCATGTCGCAACAACACTGCCAAGACAGTAGCTCTTAAGTTTGTCAAGGAAATCATTCCTCGCTTCGGCCTTCCTCAGTGGATGGAATCTGATAATGAAACACACTTCACATCTCAAATTGTTCAAAAGATATCAAGTGACACCTCTCAAAGGTCTATCAGAAGGCATCTCTTAAGTGGCCTGATGCCTTGCCCCTTGTGTTACTTCGCATTCGTGCTCTCCCTAAGGGTAGGATAGGGCTTAGTCCCTTCGAGATTATGTTTGGAAGAGCATGGCCTATGAATGGTACCCCAGTTCTGGCAGGGGAATGGGAAGTGGGGTATGGTTTTTTGTCCCAGTACATGTGCCCTCTGTCTGCTGTTCTTTCTTTTCTTCACAGGTACACCAAAGATTCACAGCCTCTTCTGCTGGATACTCGGGTCCACTCCTTGCAGCCTGATGACTCCATTCTCATGCGGACCTGGAAGGACGAGCCTCTCCAAGAGAAGTGGAAGGGACCCCACACCGTCCTGCTTGTTTCCCATACAGTGGCAAATGTCGAAGGACACAAGAACTGGATTCATCACTCTCGACTGAAAGCAGTGCCTGTTCCTAAACAGTGGACTGTCCAGCCTGCGGAGAAGACGGCTAACGACGATTTGGGACTTAAGCTGCTATTCAAAAGACAGTGAGGGTCACTGGGAATGCGTTGTGATCTTTCTGAACAGTCACAGCATACTCCCCGCGAGAACCCTGAACATTGGTTTTATTTTCTCACAGAAAGCCGACCTGGTCTACGTATTTGGTCTTGTTATTTTTTTGACTTGTTTAGTGTCAATTATTCTTGTCTTTTGGGTATTTGGGTTGTGGTAATTACAATATGGGTTTAGGTTTAGGGTCTCTCACAGCATTTCTTTTTATCACAGAGGCAAGTCTTCTGTTACCTACTGTTTCACCCACATCGCATGCAGGATGGGGAGCCATCCCTGCAGATATGGCTACCAACACATATGAGGCCCTGAAAATTGCCTTTGCCCGTGAGTTCAATCTCTCCAATTGTTGGATATGTGCCCAGACTCCCCATCATTCAGCGGGATTGCCCTGGAGAGTAGTACCTCAAAATTGGTCAGACTATTGTCAAAGGTGGATGATTACCAGCAGTAGCACCTCTGACGATTTAAGTTTGCCAATGATACCCTAGCCATAGAGAAAAGCATAAGTTCTGAGCTGTACCAGCTTCGACTGCTGGCTTTACAGAACTGACAGGCCCTAGATTATGTGTTAGCCTCACGAGGTGGGGTCTGTGCCCTTATTGGAGAAGAGTGTTGTACCTATGTCCCAGAGTTTTCACAGGACATTAACAAGCACATCTTGTCAGCTGAACGGGCCTTTAACCAGTGAAAGGCCCAGGAAGGGGAACCCACTATTTTGGATTCCCTTTGGGGTTGGCTACCTGGTTTAGGGGAACTAGGAGATGTAGGGGGAAGCATTGTTCGCATCTTGCTCACAGGTGTGGTAATATGTTTTGTTCTTGTTCTTTTGCTCATTTGCTGTAAAGTGCTCATATGTAATATTTGTACCTCCCCCTCCCCAGAGGTTCCTTTATACCCTCTCATTGATAATCCTGATTGTATGGAGCATAATCGCATTTTGTCTTTAGAGTATGAGAAAACTCTGACAAAGGTTTGTTGAGTGTTCTCAAAGGAGGGATTGTTGGGGGCCACTGGGCATAGCTACCAGGTAACTCGGGAGAGTGGAAGGCCAAAGTGTCGATGAAGCTCTTTTGCTCTGGGCCTATGTGAACCCCCAAACTCCATCTTGTGAGCTCTCATCTACTTCTGTGTTCACTGCTTACATGTTAAGGCAGAAATGTAAGGGTCAGCTTTTCTAGCAGGCAGCTGCTGTAAACAGGCCTTGCAAGGCCGAAAGATAAGCAGGCGTATGGGAACTTTTCTAATTGTAACGGCTAGAGAAGGGAGGGGTGGGAGTAGTAAGAGGGAGTTAACAGACAAAGGCTTACACAGAAACTGCTTGAAGTATATAAGGTAAAAGTTATTTGTATTTGTGGCACTGGATTTGAGACATGCTGGTCTCCTAGTGTCATTTCAGAGCTCTGAAATAAACTTGGCTTGCTTTCTCCCCTCGGTGTCTTTATTGGTGCTAAGCATGCCGGGCCAACGGACCATTTGAAGTCCGCCTCAAGCCCCTCAGGCGGTGACAGATGGATCCTCAATCTCATTTCACACACTGGGAAATCCAGGCACAAAGAGAAAGTGACTCACTCCAGATCCCTTGCGTAGTGTGGCAGAATTGGAAAATGAACCCAGAATGCCCAGCACCGCCCCCTCCCCCTCTGCAACCACTAGAACCCACTCCCCTCCCAGAACCGGAAACTGACCCCAGGAGTCCTGGCTCCCAGCCCCCCCTGCGCTAACCACACAGGCTGCACAGCTCTGCATTTCCTGTCTAGGAGTTGGCTGTTCACATCAGCCTGTGTTAAGTTTCTCTGTGTCGCCTTCCACTCGGGATTTTTTACAATAGCTTCAACCCCCTCCTCCGCCCTGTCCCTTTAGCTCCCTGCCCACAGCTCCACAGGGTCCTGGGCACACAGCGATAACCACCCCCAGACCCCAAGGCCCTCAGGCTCCCCAGGTGGGTCCTGAGCAGGCACCAATGCCCCACAAACCCCATGGTAGCTCAGCTGGGTGCTGGGGACACACCAATGGCCCTGGTAGAAGCATCTGACACTGGGAAGGAGCCCGGATTTGCAGACAGCTCCAATAGATCCAGGCTCTGCTCTCTATGAGGCTCGGGGGCTATTCCCTGTGTACTCACCAGCGTGAGCCCCAGGGGGCAGTGGAAAGGCAATGTGGAGCAGGAGCAGCAGCAGCATCGTCAGAGGGAGTCCAGGGATGTGGGTGATACATCTGCCTCTGGGGTCATTTATAGACCTGACTAAGAAAAGGCCACCAGGTTACACTCGGCTCAGGGTAAACCACAGCCCCCAAGTCCTGCTGGGGTGGAGTTCACATGTGGGTATCACTGAACAGCCATGCTGCAGAGCTAGCAGAGAGCAATCTGCTGGCTTGTGCACATCTGGGGCCCTGTAGTCCAGGGCTGAGCACATCTCACGCCCTGGGGTCTGTGCACATCTGGGACCCTGCTGCCTCCCCTACTCACCAGCCTGAGCCGCAGGGAGCAGCAGGAGCAGCAGCACTATCAGGGCCCATAGGGGACAGCATCTGCCTGGGAGGTGGGTTACAGGCATGGCTGGGCACCAGGGATGTAAGGCAGGAAACCTCAGGGCCATGGGCTCTTGGGCGTGGGTGGGGGACCTGCCGTCTAAGTGCTTGGACCCCACACCACACCACACCAGCTGTGGGGGAGGGCGGAAAAGGGGAGTTGCCATTTGGGGCCCATCAGCCCCTGAGCCCATTCTGGTGGGGAGGCCTGGGCATCGCAGGGCTGCACTCACCCTAGGCAGTGACCTGAAGCCCTGCTGAGTGGAGGGAAATGGCTCAGCCACTAAGAGGAAGGGCCCAGGTTGGGACTTGTGTTGTGGAAAACCCGGCCTCATCTCAGAGTCTTTCTGCACCGGGAGGGCTCCTGTGTCTGCTTGGGACCTTCACAAGCCCCAGGCTCACAGACTCGCTGGCCTGCTGTCCATCAAATCAATGCCACCACCAGCACCACCACCCCCTCCTGCTTCCCATCCAGGTGAAGGAGCTGGAGGAACGTTCCTCTTTGTCTAGGCGCCCTCCATGGCTGGGCTGGGGCACATCCGGGCACTGGTACAGCCTGGAGCTGTGCACATCTGGGGCGGAGCTGAGCCCTGATGAAGTTTGGATGCTCCCCGGCCCTGCTCCGTGCATGCACCAGATGAGATGTGTGGTGGGGCTGAGACATCCACTGAACCAGCTTTGCTGGCCTCTTCCTCCAGGCGCCCAGATCAGAGCAGAGATGGAGGTGGGGGGGACACCTCAGTGTGATGTTTCAACCTGCCAGGTGGGGTCCCAGCCATCTCTATTCCTGGAAACCCCACTGACACTTTATACCTTGGGGGAGTGTCCTGTAACCCCCATATGCCTCACTTTTATATAATTGTGATCTTACATATAAATCATGCCTTGTAAGGTATCAGGGGAAAGGTTATGATCTGCCAAAAGTCATTTCTCTATCCATATATGTGTATCATTAATGCATATGAAGTTATGAGAATAGTGTTGTATGGTTGTCACTAAAACATGCTGTAAGTTGGGGGGTCAGTCAGATATTAGCTCCCCAGAGGTAACAGCAAGGAAAGTAACCAATGCCCGGGCAGGGTGTCAAACAACCCATCAACAGCCATTGTCCAGCAAGGGAGCTACAATGCAAAGACTCACCTGCATGAGGCCACACCAGGGGAATTGCTCAGCCTAGCCTGGAGACTCACAATGCCCCCCAGACACGCCTGGACTTGTGTTTTCCAAGCACATGGACTGAGGGTATAAAACGGACACCGTGGCTACATGCTAGGCCTTTCTCCTTCACCCACCTACGCTGCAAGCAACAAAGACACTCAGAAGAAGACTTAAGACTCCAACAAAGGAGGCTGGCCCAGATTTCATGGGTGAAATCTGTGTACTATGAACTGCGATATCCAGTGGGGTGAGAAAAACGGCTTAATCTAGATGTTGCCCAGTCTAATAGGGATGAGGGTTTAGACTGTGTGCTTATATTTTATTTTATTTTGGTAACTAACTCTGGCTTTTTGCCTGTCACTTAATATCAGGGACCCCCCTTATCCGCTCCATTCAAATCCTCAGAGTTTGATGACATATGAAATCACTGGGATGCCAGAAAAGGACATCCATATGAATTTTAAAAAGATAGTGGGGAAGAAACATAGAATTGAATCTGTAAGGCTAGGGCAGAGACAGTAGTCTTGGAAAATGATAAGGGTAAGTTCTGACTGGAGGGAAATCTCATGACAGGCTCGACTGGTTGTTTGTTCATTTCTCTGGAACATCAGTAGCTCTCTGTCCATCTTTCCTCTCAATATCCAGCTGTCTGTCTTCTTATCTGCCACATCCATCCATCCATCATCCCTCCATCCGTCCTTCTGCAATATACATCCGCCTACAGTCTTCTCATCTTCTTCATCATCCATCCTTCAATATCCATCTGTCCATCCATTTTCTGCAATAGCCGTAAGTCTTGTCTACCCTTTCTTTCTATCCATCCCCAATATCCATCCATCTAGCTCTGCATCTACCCTTCTGAAATATTTATCCATCTCTCACCTTTGTAATGTGGTGTTACACCACCGTGGGTTCGGCTCTGGTAGCTACAGTTTCAAGCTCACAAGGTGAAAGTCACCTCTGCTATTTGAATCAGATTTAGAGTCTCTAGAAGATACAAAGACCAATAACAGTGACCACACGTACATTCACAAGTACAAAGGTCAGTAGGTTTTACAAGTTTTATTAAAGTTACAGTTAAAGTTATGATGACCCAAGCATGTAGAAATTCTATACAGACCTAGGCACACATTACCTGTATAGTTACACTCAGATTCTTAACGATATTCTTAAGGTCTGATGGCTGCCTGGCCAAATGGTCATCAGTAGAGGGATGGTTCCTGCTAGGGTTTCCCATAGGGAGTGTAATTTTCCTAATCTGGGCACCCTCTTTTTTAATGCAATTCTGACCATAGCTTATTAGCATTTATGCACATTGTACACCCTGTGGTAAGGGCATGTGTTGGGAAAATGTCACTTTCGGGTACCTTGTAAGCAAAAAATTACTCTTACTGTAAAATTTTCACAATATCACCCATGGGTACATCTTTTCCCAATAGCGTGTGGCATAGGGTCAGGGATAAATAAAGTGTGTGGGGGGGGAGGTAGCTCCCTTTGATGGACACCCAACCAGCCAGTTAGCAGTAAAATCCCTCTTGGTAGCTGTTCTCTACTTGCTTTACCTGTAAAGGGCTAAAAAGTCCCCCAGGTAAAGAAAAAAAAAGTGAGCACCTGACCAAAAGAGCCAATGGGAGGGCTAGAACTTTTTAAAATTGGGAAAGAAACTTTCCCTTTGTCTGTTGTTCTCTCTCAGCTGCAGGGACACTGAGCAGCAATGCTATAAGCAGGAATGCTGTGTAAGGTTGAACACATATGAAAAATTATCTTCCATACCTAGAAGGAACCATCTGGATAAGGAATGTTTAGGTAAACGCAATCAGGTTTATTTCTTTATTTTGACTTGTGGATCTCCTCTGTGCTAACCCCAGATGCTTTTGTTTGCTTGTAACCTTTAAGATGAACCCCCAAGAAAGCTATTTTGGGTGCTTAATTTTTTTTGGAATTGCTCTTTTTTAAAATCTAGCAAAAGCCTAAGTTCCAGATGTGTTTTCTTCCTTTTTGTTTTTAATAAAATTTACCTTTTTTAAGAACAGGATTGGATATTTGGTGTCCTAAGAGGTTTGTACATATGTTGTTTGATTATCTGGTGGCAACAGCTAATTTCCTTTGTTTTCTTTCTCAGCGCTTCCCCTGGGGGGAGGAGGGGGAGGGTGAAAGGGCTTGAGAGTACCCCATAGGGAGGAATTCAAAAATGCTCCTTCCTGGGTCCAATGGGTTTTTTTGCATTTGGGTGGTGGCAGCGTTTATCAAGCCAAGGTCCGAGAATAGCTGTAATCTTGGGAGTGTAATACAACCCTTGAGTGGCCAGTATTAATTTTTAGAATCCTTGCAGGACCCCACCTTCTGCACTCAAAGTCACAGAGTGGGGAGTCGGCCTTGACAGGGTCATTCTTTGGTCACTTACTTATGTCAAGAATTTCTTAAGCCTACAGCGTAGTATGGCTAAGCTAAAATCTTACAGACCTCAGCTTGTAGGCCTTGCGTTTCAGTCTTCCTTATTTCGATACCTAATAGCAAATTATCGCTTCTAATTACTGATCAATTTTATACTTCTATAATCCAACAATTTAACTCTATGATTCAACAATGATTATATATGATCTCACATGTTAGTTAATCATAACAAAAATAAACGGACAATAAATCAAAATCATTGGCTACACATCCATCCATCCATCCAACTGCAAAACCCAGCCAGCCAGCCAGCCTTTGCTCTGCAATACCCAGCTATCTCTCCAGTCATGCTAGAGGAGATGGATGCTCCCCTCTAAGGCTTCAGCTTGCGCAAAGTTTTCTTGATCCAGGAGACATATTTGGAGACTTTGGTGAACAGCCTGGGTGGTGACCCATTAGCACTGCCATGGGGGACTATGCCCTGGGCCTTCCCTTCACAGACCAGGGGGCCCCCAGAGTCACCCTGAGAAGCAAACACCAGACGCGGGGTTATAGAAGTCCAAGAGAAGGGCAGGCTGCATTCTGTATTCACAGTCCTGAAATCCAGCTCTGTATCCCCCTTCCTGGGGACTCACGGTTAAGTCACTCCCGGGACTCCCAACCCCCAGTCCAGGGATCCAGCCGACCCCTCCACTGGCTGGCTCCCCGGGTGTGGCTACAGCAGAAGAGCTGGGTGCACACCTTCCCCACGTCCCACCACTGCTGCGCTGAGGGAAAGGCACACCTCTGTTCCTGCCAGGCCAGCCAGAACCCCCGGAAGGACACCACAAAGCCCACATCCTCCAGCAGGCTGTTAATGAAATGCTAATAGGCCAGCCCCGGCCTCTCCAAGACAAGAGACGCTGTCACAGCCTCCAAATGGTGGTCCGAGAACAGGGCCAACTGAATGCTGGAGGAGTGGGCCTGCGAAAGATGATGTTGAGAAAAATAAATGTGATCCAACTAGGAGTGACTCGACCACTTTTCCTCCACCCGGACAAAAGTAAACGTAGAGTAATTGTCCGGGTGGTGGTCGTGCCAGACGTCCACCAGGGAGTGATGACCTACGATCTCCCTGAGGACGTCTGTGGAAGCCGGGCACGGCTCAGTCCCTGTGCAGTCCCGCTCCTCGGGGGTGCAGTTGAAATCTCCACCCAGGACCAGGCACTCGCGAGGATCTAAAGAACCAAGGAAGGAAGACGCCTGCTGAAATAAATGCACTCGCTCTGGGCTGGATGTCAGGACATAGACATTGACAAGATGCAGTGTCAGCCCGTCCACCAAAGCCCAGAGGTGCAGCAGGCAACTCGGCACGACCTCGGTGATCCCCAGCACCTCGGGCTGTAGGTGCGGGGAGAACCTGGCCTGATGAGCCGAAAGGTGGCTAAACTAGACCCTGCCCCACCACTCCAGCCTCCAGCTAGCTTCGGCGGCTGGATCCGTGTGGGTCTCCTGCAGGAAAATAACCGAGTACCACCCCCAGTGCGAAGGAATAAGAGCACCCAACACCTGCGGAGACCCACCCTACAGCCCCAGGTGTTGAAAGTGGCAAAGATGGATGGTGACATAAGGAGGGCTGAGGAAGACCAACTCCTCCTAAAGATAAGGCCAGGATGATAGGGTGATGGATCAAACCAACAGGTACAAAGTAAAGAGGGGTAACTAACCACATCAGAGGGCAATACGAAACTTGTTTATATCAGTGTATAAAAGAGGGAACACAGAGGGAGTGTCTTTGTCCGTCTGAGGGGGGAACAGAAAGTTCTGAAACAAGTCCATTGTCACAAGCATACATGTGGTCATGTACCTGTAGCATGTATATGACACTAATACCATTACTTCGTCGGCAATAAACCTGGCTGAGCACCTTTGCCACTGAACTGAGTCTGTGGTCTTCTTGGGCAGTTCGATCAAAGTCTGCTGTACCGGCTACCTGGCCAGAGCCAGTAAAGCACACACAGATAACACACACACAGCCAATCTCTGATGGCAGTGGTGACCCCGACTGCTGATCTGGTAAGTAGGTGAGTTGTTCTCTGTAGAAATCATAATCTAACATGGCAGAAAGTTACAAGCTAGGGAAGCCCTTTATCCCCTCCCTGCAAATCCCCACAGAGTTTGATGAGATATGGACGCACTGGGTTGCCAGCAAACGACGTCCATATGAATTAAAAAAAGATAGTGAGGAAGAAACATAGAATGGAATGGGTAAGGCAAAGACAATAGTCTTGGGAAATAATAAGAGTAAATTCTGACTGGAGGGAGATCTCACAGCAGACTCGACTGATTGTTTGTTCATTTCTCTGGAATATCAGCAGCTCTCTGTCCATTTTTCCTCTGCAATATCTGCCACATCCCTCCCTCCATCCTTCTTCAACATTTTCCCATCATCAATCCATCCCATCGTTCTGCAATATCCGTCTTTCTGTCTTCTCATCTCACATGTCCATCCATTCATCCTTCTGCAGTATCTTTCCATCACCTGTCCATCCATCCTTCTGCAATATCCATAAGTCTTCTCATCTACATTTTTTTTCATCCATCCATCCCCAATATCCACCCTTCTGCAATAGCCATCCACATTCACAGGTACAAGGTCTAGTCTGTTTTACAAGTTTTATTGAAGTTACAGTTAAAGTTATAATTACCCAAGCATAAAGAAATTCTATATGGGCCTGCCCTATGCACAAGTTAAAAATACAGTTATACTCACATGCTTAATGATATTCTTAAGGTCTTATGGCTGCCTGGCCAAAGGATCGTCAATAGAGGGATGATTCCTGCTGGAATTTCCCATAGGAGGCTCAATTTTCCTAATCTGAGCACTCTCTATTAATACTGTGATTCCGACTACTCCTCATTCGCATTTACACACATTGTGCACCCTGCGGTTGGGGCGTGCATTAGAAAAATCTGAGTACCTGATATCTTGTAAGCAAAAAATTACTCTTACTACTCACTTTTTGCAATATCATCCATGGGTACATCTTTTCCCATTATCTTGTGGTATAGGGTCATTCTTTGGTAACTTACTTACGTCAAGCATTTCTTAAGCCTATGACTTTTTTTTTTTTAATATGGAGATATACCTATTTCATAGAATTGGAAAGGACCTTGAAAGGTCATTGAGTTGAGTCGAGTCCCCTGCCTTCACAGCAAGACCAAGTACCATCCTTATTTTTGCCCTAGATCCCTAAATGGCCCCCTAAAGGATTGAATTTACAACCCTGCGTTTAGCAGGCTAATGCTTAAACAACTGAACTATCCCTCCCCCTTAATATGTCTAAGCTAAAATCTGACAGGCCTCAGCCTGTAGGCCTTATGTTTCAGCCCCCCCTTATTTTGAGACCTAATACCCAATTATCACTTGTAACTACTGATCAGTCTTATACTTCTATAATCCAACAAATTAACTCTATTTAGCATACAGAGATTATATATGACATAACATGTTAATCATAACATCAAACAATAAATGAGCAATAAACTAAAATCATTGGCTACACGTCCATCCATCCCTCCATCCCTCCAGCTGCAATACCCAGCCAACCAGCCAGCCATCCCTCCAGCTGCAATACCAGCTATCTGTCCACTCACGCTAGAGGAGATGGACGCTTCCCTTTAAGGCTTCAGCTTGCACAGAGTTTTCTTGATCCAGGACATGTATTTGGAGACCTTGGTGAACACCCTGGGTGCTGACCCATCAACTTTGCCATAGGACACAATTCCCTGGGCCTTTCCGTCACAGACCAGAGGGCCCCCAGAGTCGCCCTGAGAAGTAAACACAAGG
>NW_020697816.1:0-7246 GCF_002925995.2 Terrapene triunguis | reverse complement strand
GTTCGACTTTCTAATATCGATTGCACATATTCGATTTAACTAAAATCGAACTACTCTCGTAGTGTAGACATACCCTTAGTGATGCAGATTTTCCGTTTGATTGCAGCCCCTCTCATTCTGAGTAGCTCAAAGAAATGGAGCAATTATTGTTCAACAATAAATGGACCACATGCTGTTCTCACACACCAATATAAATCTGGGGTAACTCCAGTGAATTCAGGAGAATTGCTCTGGATTTTAATGGTGTAACTGAGGGCAGAATCTAGTCCATAGTCTATAAAGCAGAGGCACATTAATCCATCAGGTGAACATACTTCCTGCTGTGAGCATAGATCAGCCTGACTTCAAACTCAGTGCAGAAAATAACTGCCAAGGTGCTTGTAGACAATTTCAACTACAAACAAGGGAATTGCACCAAGATGGACAGACCTCCATGTTTTGTTTTGATTTAAATTCTTCATTTGGGAGTGTGACATGTTGAAATACATTGTTTATATTCTTGGGCCAGCTAAGTCATCATTACACAGGCCTAATGTAACCAGCCCGGTGGCATAGAAAAATTTAGTTGGTATGTACTGAGGCACACAATTATGTTGTATTGGCACATGTAACAAACTATGAAGTATAAAGCCAACATACATGTTGATTATAACAGACATTCTCCCTCAGTTTCTGGGCTTTTATCATACAATAAGATCTGCCAACCACAGAAGCTTCTGCAGACTTATCCCTACATGAGCACATAGGGTGCTGCTTTTCCAATGTTCTCAAGATACACAGACACACACAGACATGCAGCCAAAGCTCCATCCCTAATCCCATCCACGACCCCATATAACTGTAAAACCAATAGAAATTATGTTTCTTAACTGGCCTTCCCATCTATCTACTGCCTCAGAAAGTTGGGCCGTACCCCCACTCCCTGATTTGCCAGTCTGTGAAGGAGGGTCATCAGTGGCTGAGGAGCTGCACAAATAGGTATATCCGCTTCTGTCATGGCCTAGGGATGTGTCAAAGGCAGGAGGAGAGTGGGGTATATGGATATGAGGTGGGAATTGGTTGGAGGCCCACACATGCTATTTCACATGAGGTCCCCCAAAACCTAGTGTGAGTCCAGTCACAGCAGATGCTATCCAGATTCCTATAATTGCTTTTTATGAATCTTGCAAAACTATTTATGTCAAAAATGTCCTGAGGTTATTTTTTAATATAACCTGCCTTCTCAAAGTAAATCCTTTGTCACGCTCTACTGGTATAGAAGAGAAGTGGGTTTCCTATAGGACCTTGCATATTGTAGGGATGCCAGGGCCCTTCATAAAGCAATGAGTTACAGTCCTGAAATGCATTGCTTGGATAGACAAATGGCAGAGCCATTTTGTTATCAACAATGGCTCACACAGAACCTTGGGCTCTAGAAACAACATTATTGAGGGAGAAGAATGTTGGACCAGGACACCAGCTATTATCCTAAAGTCTGTTTTTGCTGAGAGTTCTGGGGATATTTACCAGAGACAGATAGCAAGAGTCTTAGATGATGGGAACGTCTCTTCAGGTGCAAAATAATAATGAAATTGGTACAGAACAGGTGTGGATCATCCAAGACACTTATCTGAGGAATTTAGAAGAACTTAATTTTCCTGTTAGATTCGGCCAAGTGAGACTAGGTCCAACACAGCTGCTGTGTTTTACTAATCTCTGCCATAACAAATGGACAGCAGCTCAAAACGGCTTTGTCATCATCTCATCTTCAGATGACAATATGTCAAGGGAGAAATTACTACTACTCATCTTGGAGACAACAGGTCATTTAATTTTCAGTCCTCCTGGGTCTATTAAAGAGCTTTTCTTGAGTGATAAATGGAGTGCATTGGAAACACAGCACTGAAAGCAGCTTGATCACCACTTGGAGTACTTTCGGAATGAATATCTTTAAAAATCAAACAATTCCCCACAATAGCTGCCAAGCAATCTACGACAAATGAAACACTAAATCCTAATCTGCTTCCTATTCTTGTTTGAAATGATTAGATAAGATACGCTAGTCCACATTTTATTTGTTCTCTATGATACCATGCATACTTATGGTGATGCATAAAAATATACCTGACACTTGAGTGGTTAAAAACAGCTGATTTATTATGGCATAACAGCTTGCATGCACACCTTCATGGAGCAGAAACCCTGGAGTGCATGGCTGCACTATAATGCAAGATTCCTTGGTCTAATTTCTAAATGCATTTAACTGCACATTGACAGCCAGATTCTTCACTGTGGCTGGTGTGCTGGGAGTGGAGTGGCCAGAAATGAAGAAGCTGCCCAAATCACTAGCTGAAAGTATTTGCCAGCTTTCCAAAGGAGTAAGGTGTGTTCAGTCCACATTCCCTGTGCAAAGGAAGCCTGTATGCACACACACAATTACCCTCACTGTGTTCCAGACTTGATGGACCCTCTTTTTTATATTTTAGCCCAAATTTACAAATATAATTGAAAACAACACATTTGTCTGGAGGATGGGAAATGATTTGATGGCCACAGCTCCATTCTGTTGCCCTCTTAGTGAAAGGCACAATTATGTTCACCCCCAACTGGCCCTCGTTAGCAGATCCAGCAGAAGCTGAATAATCTGCTTGGACATTGAACTGCCCTTTTTCTGTCTGAGGACGGTGACCCTTGCCCGTGAAGAAGAGGAGGATGTCAGGCTCCAGGGCTGTCACATGGAACCTTCACCTAATATTAAACTTTACTTCAATCTTCCTATATTGCAGGAGATAACTGTGGCAGCAGGTGTGGCAATTTTTATAATAATAATATTTAATTATTTAAACTTCCATCTGAGGATTTGCAAACAAACATTGTACCAACATTCATTAATTCAGACTCACAACACATCTGGCTCAGTGTACGCACCTGTATTACACCGCTATATTTAAAGGAGAGCAGCACTTTCTGGATAAAGGCCAACTCTTCTAAGTACTCTAGGGCAGGGGATCTCAACCTTTTTCTTTCTGAGGCCTCTCCAACATGCTATAAAAACTCCACGACCCACCCGTGCCACAACTGTTTATCTGCATATAACCCCAGCGTTAGGGGGTAGCAAGCAGGGCAATTGCCCAGGCCCCTTGCCACAGGGGGCAGTGTTCCCTCTAGTTTTTTACATCCATGTGTGGAATGAATTTTGCTATGTGCACCAATATGGAGGTTGTGTGTGGCAGGGGTGGAGCTGAGGAGTTCAGAGTGTGGGAGGGGGCTCAGGGCTGGGGCAGAGGGTTGAGGTGCAAGGGAGTGAGGGCTGTGGCTGGCGGTGCGGGGTTGCCAACTTCCTAATCGCACACAATTGAACACCCCTGCCCCACCCCTTCTTCAAGGCCGTGCCCCCCGCTCGCTCCATTCTCCCCTCCCTTCATTGCTCGCTCTCCCCCACCCTCACTCACCTTCACCAGGCTGGGCCAGGGGGTTGGGGTGTGCAAGGGGGGGTGAGGGCTCCAGGCTGGGGCAGGGGGTTGGGGTGCAGGGGCGGGTAATAGGCTCTGGGCTGGAGTTGTGGGCTCCTGGTGGGGCCAGAAATGAGGGGTTCAGGGTGCATGAGCGGGCTCTGGCCTGGTGCAGGGGGTGAGGGCGCCAGCTGGGGGTGCAGGCTCTGGGGTGGGGCTGAGGATGAGAGGTTTGGGGTGTAGGAGGGGGCTCCAGGCTGGGGCCCATTGGTTCGGAGTGTGGGAGAGGGTGCAGGCTCCGGCTGGGGGTGTGGGCTCTGGGATGAGGAGTTTGGGGTGCAGGAGGGGGCTCAGGGCTGGGGCAGGAGGGTTGGGGTGTGGGGAGTGAGGGTTCCGGATGGGGGTATGGGCTCTGGGGTGGGGCTGGGGCAGGAGGCTGTGGTGTGTGTGTGGGGGGGGGCTCTAGGAGGGAGTTTGGATGCAGGAGGGGGACTCTGGGCTGGAGCAGGGGGCTGGAGTGTGGGAGGGGGTGTGGGGTCCCGACAGCGCTTACCGCAGCTCGCAGGAAGCGGCCCTCAGATCCCTGTGGCCCCTAGGTGCATGGGCGGCCAGGGAGGCTCTGCGTGCTGTCCTCGTGCCTGCAGACGCTGCCCCCACCGCTCCTATTGGTTGCATTTCTTGGCCAATGAGAGCAGCGGAGCCAGCGCATGCAGCCTCCCTGACCGCCCATGTGCCTTGGGGCTGCAGGGACCTGGCGGCCGCTTCCGGGAGCCGTGCGGAGCTAGGACAGGCAGGGAACCTGCCTTAGCCCTGGGCCCCTTCTGCACCGCCGACCAGACTTTTAACAGCCTGGTGCTGACCGGAGCCACCAGGGTCCCTTTTCGACTGGCCATTCCGGTAGAAAACCGGATGCCTGGAACCCTAGGTGGGGCTGGGAATGAGCGGTTTGAGGTACAGGCTGTCCCGGAGCTGTGGCAGGGAGAGAGAGAGAGGACTCTCCCCAGCCCTCTCCCTACCACAGCAGCCCCAGGGCTGGGGCCAGGGGAGAGGCCCCTCTCCCCACCGCAGCCCCGCAAACCCCCTACCTCTCTCCTCTCCAGTCCAGGCCCCTGTGGCTGCGTGGCCGTGCAGCTTAGAGGGAGCTTAGACAGGGGTTCCCGTGAAGGCTTCAACTTCAGACCTGGGTGGTGGGGCTCAGGGCCCTGGGCGTCAGCCCCATGTGATGGGGCTTTGGCTTTCTGCCCTTGGCCCCAGCAAGTCTAATGCCGGCCTTGCTTGGCAGACCCCTTGACACCTGCTCGTGTCCCCCTGGTTGAGAGCAATTGTTCTAAAGTAATGACAGGGCTGGATTTTCTTCTCACAGTTACACTGGTGTAAGTCAGATGTGAGTAATCAATGAAGTTACACCACTTAAGGCTAGTGTGAGGAGAACTGGACCCAGGGACCAGTATCACATCATAACCTTGTACTTGTAGTTTTTCTAGGCTATAATAATTAAGTCTCTCCTCGTAAAGTATATACTCAGAGTTTGCTTACATCACTTTAGTGACTATTTCTTAAGCTATTTCTGTCTTTTCATATTTGTATTATTAAAACAAAAACTAGTGTTCCAGGTGTGGTGTCTCCAAAGCAATCTAAACTGGCAATATAACCTCTGTTGACCTGCAAGAGAGAGAGCTCTATATAGACAATTCCAGAAGTGAATTGGTTTGGCTACAGAATTACCCTGTGAACTCATATCAGCTTTGCTTCCCACCATTAACCTTACATCCATCTCTTAATCTCTGCTGTTTAGAAAACAAATTGTCCCTAGTTTCTCTCTGCCATGTGGTATTCACCCTTTCCCCATATGTATCATTGACACTTCTATATTATGTGTTGCTTGATGGCAGACGATTGAGGTTTTTTTGAAAATATTCAGTAACATTTTCTCCTGCAAACTAATTCGTTCATTTCTAAACCACAAACCCAGTTCTGCAACCTTGCCAAGACAAAATGAGCATTGCTGGATGAAACACTGCAGCATTAGGGCCATTCAGAGCAATTGACACATCCTTTGTACAAATTCACCAATCAAAATCTCAAAAAAAATCTATGATTATCACCCCTTTATTGTTTTGTATTTAATTACTAAATAGCACATAAGTATGACTACATCCAAGCATACCTCCATAGCAAGAGAACTACTAGATCTGCATTCATACACACAGGACCTAATCCAGCAAAGCACTTAAGCATGTGCTTAATTTTCAGTATATGAGGAGTCCCACTAAAGGGACAGCCAATATCAATTCTCCTCTGCGGAGACCCAACTCAAAGCAGGAAAAGGAGTTTTAAGCATGTGAGTAGTCCCACTGACTAAGTGCTTTGATGGATTGGGGCCATAGCTACTACAGTGATATGTTGGTTATAAATGTCATAAACGATGATAGACGCACTCTCTTGTTGATGTTAACATATGAGGATACAGCAAACACTACAGGTGAACATGTATGTGAGGTCAGACCAAAGCAAGAACTGCAAACACGATTACATGTGGGACAGATAAGATTGTCCATGAGCATTGCAGGTTGTTGTATCCTTACTTTACACTGTTACATTTTTCACATAAGGTGTTAATGTGCCGTGTTTCAAAGCGGTTAAGAGCTACATGACAAATCTGCTGCCACCTTGCTCTGTCAAGAGCTGTTGCTTCCCAGTTGCTGGTGTCAAGCTGACATGCCTTCAAGTCTGACTTGTGGTCTTTGTATCATTTGTACTGGTCACCATGAGAACAGGTGCCTGATCATAAAATATGGCATTGGGTATTTTTAAGTTGAACACACAAATATGATGCCCAGACCAATGCAGATGAGCTTTTATGAGCATGCTTTGAATGTCAGAAAACCAACAACAATGAAGGATTTTGACACTGGGAATCTTGTCCCACCATATGACCCTGCAAACAAACCAAAGAGCGCATATGGAACTGATCAACTGTCCTAATGTGGCAGTGATACATGGTCCATGTCTCACAAATATATAGAAGCCTGCCCGATAGGCTGTCAAAATAAGCACTAAGCTAGATGTCTATCGTTCCATAGGCAGTGACACAGCATTCCAAACGCAGAGCTGGCCTTGGCTACGTGATCTCATCATCTGTTGTGGCAAGTATCGTAGACAGGTTTGATGAGCCAAGGTTCCATTTTTAAGAGTTAGTTTATTTTATAATTTAATACTTAAAAAACTATCCGTTAATGATGTTCATGCAGACCCATAACTGAATTTTTGTGTACGAGTACGATTATATTTATAATATTTTAACGGATAATTTTGCAAAGAACCTTAAAGTTCTTAAAGAATAGGATTTTCAAAACATTCAGTATTGGTCTGACTCTACTTCCATTGCAAACAAGGCTAAAACTCCTGTTAACTCCAATGGGAGCAGAGTCGGGACAGTTCTGTGTGCTTTTAGAAATGGACTTCAATGGCAGAATAGGCCAAGTAGGGTTGCCAACTTTCTAATGGCACAAAACTGAACACCCCTTCCCCGCAGCCCTGCCCCCGCTCACTCCATCCACCCTCCCTCGCTCTCCCCCACCCTCACTCACTTTCACCAGGCTGGGGCAGGGGGGTTGGGGTGCATGAGTGGGGTGAGGGATCCGACTGGGGGTGTGGGCTCTGTGATGGGGCCGGGGTGAAGGGGTTGGAGTGCTGGAGAGTGCTCCAGGCTGGGGCAGGGGACTGGGCTCTGGGCTGGGAGTGGGGATGCAGGAGGGGGGGTCCGGTCAGGGGCTGAGGGGTTTGGAGTGCAGGAGCGGGCTCAGGGTGCGAGC
>NW_020697815.1:0-5770 GCF_002925995.2 Terrapene triunguis | reverse complement strand
CTCCCAAAGCTAATTCCCTTCCCTGGGTAGCCTTGAGAGACTCTTCACCAATTCCCTGGTGAATACAGATCCAAACCCCTTGGATCTTAAAACAAGGAGAAATTAACCATCCCCCCTCCTTCCTCCCACCAACTCCTGGTGGATCAAGATCCAACCCCCTTGGATCTAAAAACAAGGAAAAATCAATCAGGTTCTTAAAAAGAAGGCTTTTAATTAAAGAAAAAGGTAAACATCATCTCTGTAAAATCAGGATGGAAAATAACTTTACAGGGTAATCAAACTTAAAGAGCTCAGAGGACCCCCCTCTAGCCTTAGGTTCAAAGTACAGCAAACAGAGATAAACACTCTAGCAAAAGGTACATTTACAAGTTGAGAAAACAAAGATAAACTAATACGCCTTGCCTGGCTGTTTACTTACAAGTTTGAAATATGAGAGACTTGTTCAGAAAGATTTGGAGAGCCTGGATTGATGTCTGGTCCCTCTTAGTCCCAAGAGCGAACAACCCCCCAAAACAAAGAGCACAAACAAAAGCCTTCCCCCCACCAAGATTTGAAAGTATCTTGTCCCCTTATTGGTCCTTTGGGTCAGGTGTCAGCCAGGTTACCTGAGCTTCTTAACCCTTTACAGGTAAAAGGATTTTGGAGTCTCTGGCCAGGAGGGATTTTATAGTACTGTACACAGGAGGGCTGTTACCCTTCCCTTTATAGTTATGACACGCCCCCCAAATCACAGATAGTGTTGTACAGCCGGTTCCACACTGGCTGTGATTTCTTCCTGGAGCTCTAGGAGAAAACAGAGTTAATAAGACACATGCACCTTTAGACATACTACTGATTATATAAAAATTAACAATATGTTCCACATTCCAAGAACAATTTTTAACCAGTTGATTCTGGGAAACTTTCCCGGGAGAGTACATCAGCCACTTTGTTAGAAGCTCCCGAAATGTGTTGTATTTCAAAATCAAAATCTTGGAGAGCTAAACTCCACCAAAGAGTTATTCCCCTTGGCGGTATGAAGCCACTGTAGCGCAGCATGGTCTGTTTGTAGTTGGAAATGCCGTCCCCAAACATATGGGCGTAGCTTTTCCAGCGCGTACACAATGGCGTAGCATTCCTTTTCGCTGATTGACCAGTGGCTTTCCCTCTCAGACAGTTCCTTGCTGAGAAACACGACAGGATGGAATTCTTGATCTGGTCCTTCCTGCATTAAAACTGCTCCCACGCCCCGCTCGGACGCATCTGTGGTTACTAGGAACGGTTTGTCAAAGTCTGGGGCCCTTAGCACAGGGTCAGACATGAGTGTCGCCCTAAGCTGGTTAAAGGCCTTTTGACACTCATCAGTCCACTGAACTGCATTTGGCTGTTTCTTTCTGGTTAGGTCTGTCAGCGGGGCAGCGATTTGGCTGTAGTGTGGTACAAATCGCCTATAATATCCGGCCAAGCCTAAGAAGGATTGGACCTGTTTCTTTGACTTTGGAACCGGCCACTTTTGGATAGCATCCACTTTGGCCTGTAGGGGATTTATAGTTCCTCGACCCACCTGGTGCCCCAGGTAAGTCACTCTGTTTTGGCCTATTTGACACTTTTTAGCCTTAACAGTTAGTCCTGCCTGCCAGATGCGCTCGAAGACTTTTTCCAGGTGCTCCAGGTGTTCTGTCCATGAATCAGAAAAAATGGCCACATCATCGAGGTAGGCAACTGCAGATTCTCCCAATCCCGCTAGGAGACCATCTACAAGTCTTTGGAAGGTGGCGGGTGCATTTCGCAACCCGAAAGGGAGTACATTGAATTCATACACCCCTGCCTGGGTGACGAAGGCTGACCTTTCCTTAGCGGGTTCATCTAGTGGTACTTGCCAGTACCCTTTGGTTAAGTCTAAAGTAGAGATGAATTGGGCATGTCCCAATTCCTCCAATAGCTCATCTGTGCGTGGCATTGGATAGTTGTCAGGACGAGTTACAGCATTTAGCTTACGGTAGTCCAAGCAAAAGCGTATTTCCCCATCTGGTTTGGGAACTAGAACCACTGGAGATGCCCATGCACTATTAGAGGGGCGGATTATACCCATGTGTAGCATGTCCTGGATCTCCCTTTGTATAGCAGTTTGGGCATGAGGTGACTCCCGGTAGGGTGGGGTTCTAATTGGGTGAGCATTACCTGTGTCAATGGAGTGGTATGCCCGTTCGGTCCGTCCTGGGGTGGCTGAGAACATTGGCACAAAGCTAGTGCACAGCTGCTTGATCTGCTGTCACTGCAGACGTCCAAGGGTCGCGGAGAGGTTCACCTCTTCCACGCCACCATCACTTTTTCCTTCGTAGTAGACACTTTCAGGCCACTCCGCGTCATCTATTTCCTGGGCTGTAAACTGGCAAACGTTTAATTCTCTGGAATAAAAGGGCTTAAGAGAATTAACATGGTATACCTTAGGCTTTATGTTGGAGGTGGGGGAGGCTATGAGATAGTTAACAGCTCTTAGGCGCTCCTGGACCGTGAATGGTCCTTCTCACGACGCTTCCATTTTATGGGCCTGGAGCGCCTTTAAGACCATGACTCGGTCTCCTACTTTGAAGGACCATTCTCTGGAATGTTTATCATACCAGGCCTTTTGCTCTTCCTGAGCATCCTTTAGGTTTTCTTTAGCAAGGGCTAAAGAGTGTCAGAGGGTGCTTTGTAGGTTGCTTACAAAGTCTAGAATGTTAGTTCCTGGAGAAGGCGTAAACCCCTCCCATTGCTGCTTCACCAACTGTAATGGCCCCTTAACCTCGTGGCCATACACAAGTTCAAATGGTGAAAACCTTAAACTGGGATGTGGTACAGCCCTGTAGGCAAAAAGCAACTGCTGCAACACTAGGTCCCAATCATTGGAGTGTTCATTTACGAATTTACGTATCATGGCCCCCAAAGTTCCATTAAACCTCTCCACCAGGCCATTGGTTTGATGGTGGTAAGGGGTGGCAACCAAGTGATTCACCCCATGAGCTTCCCACAGGTTTTTCATGGTCCCTGCCAGGAAATTAGTTCCCGAATCTGTAAGGATGTCGGAGGGCCAACCTACCCTGGCAAAAATGTCTGCTAATGCCTGGCACACACTTTTAGCCCTGGTGTTGCTTAAGGGTACTGCTTCCGGCCATCGGGTAGCAAAATCCATGAAAGTCAGTATGTTCTGCTTTCCTCTGGGTGTCTTCTTTGGGAAAGGACCCAGAATATCCACAGCTACTCACTGAAATGGGATCTCAATTATGGGTAGTGGCTGGAGAGGGGCTTTAACCTGGTCTTGGGGCTTTCCCACTCGTTGGCACACCTCACAAGACCGGACATAATTAGCAACGTCCTTGCCCATTCCCTCCCAGTGGAAGGACTTCCCCAACCGGTCTTTGGTTCTGTTCACCTCAGAATGGCCACTGGGATGATCATGGGCTAAGCTCAAGAGCTTTACCCGATACTTAGTGGGAACTACCAACTGTCTTTGAGGATGCCAGTCTTCCTGGTGCCCACCAGAAAGAGTCTCCTTGTATAAAAGTCCTTGTTCTACAACAAACCGGGATTGGTTAGAAGAGCTGAGAGGCGGTGGGGTGCTCCGTGCCGCCGCCCAAGCTTTCTGAAGGCTGTCATCTGCTTCCTGCTCGGCCTGGAACTGTTCCCTTGATGCTGGAGACATCAGTTCCTCCTTGGACTGTGGACTGGGGCTTGGTCCCTCTGGAAGCGATGCAGGTGCTGGGGCTGTTTCCGTTGACTGTGAACCGCTGTCCGCTGGTGCACTATATTGTATTTCAGGCTCTGGCTGAGCCTCTTGGGTAGGGTTATCGGCTGCTTCTGCCAGTTCAGGCTCGCTGGTGCCCTCTGGCGTTGGAGTAGTAGACGGGTTTGCAAGCGCTGGACTCAGTGCTGGCAATGGTTCTGGTGCTGGTTGCGTTGCCAGTTCCGGTTCTGGGACTGGCTTTGGCTGGGTCTCTGGGATTGGATCCACTACGGCTGTTGCAGTCGTTGGCAGGGGATCCGGTTCCACCACCTTTGTTTGGGTCTCTGGTAACACAGACGGGGCCCTGGTGGATGGCTCAGGAACAGGGATGGGGGTGAAAGCTTGCTTAGCCTGGCTGCGGGTGACTATTCCCACCCTCTTGGCTAGCTTCACATGGTTGGCCAAGTCTTCCCCCAGCAGCATGGGGATGGGATAATTGTCATAGATTGCAAAAGTCCACATTCCTGACCAGCCCTTGTACTGAACATGCAACTTGGCTGTAGGCAAGGTTACAGACTGTGACATGAAGGGTTGAATTGTCACTGGAACCTCCGGGTTGATGAGTTTGGGGTCCACTAGGGATTGGTGGCTAGTCGACACTTGTGCCCCAGTGTCCCTCCAAGCGATAACCTTCTTTCCGCCCACTCTCAAGGTTTCCCTTTGCTCCGAGGGTATGAGAGAGGCATCTGGGTCTGGGGATCTTTGGTGTGATTGTGGTGTAATGAACTGTAATCGGTTGGGGTTCTTGGGGCAGTGAGCCTTTATATGTCTCAGTTCATTACATTTAAAACCTCGCCCTGCTAAGGTATCACCGGGGCGATGTTGGTTGGTGGAGACTGGTGTGGTGGGGTGAGAAGGCGTCTGGGGTTTCCCTTGGGATGTGGGTGGGGCCTTGGGTTGTCCCCGGTGGTAAGGTTTTGTTTCGGCTTGCCCTTTCTGATATTCGCTCCAACTGCTACTAGTTTTTTTCTTTTCTGCCACCTCCACCCATTTGGCTCCAATCTCCCCCGCCTCGGTTACAGTTTTGGGCTTCCCATCTAGGATGTACCTTTCTATTTCCTCAGGAACACCCTCTAAAAACTGCTCCATTTGCATTAGGAAGGGCAACTCTTCTGTAGATTTAACATTTGCTCCTGATATCCAGGCATCCCAATTTTTCCCAATGTGGTAGGCATGTCGGGTAAATGACACGTCTGGTTTCCACCTTAGGGCCCTGAACCGCCGACGGGCATGCTCAGGTGTTAGCCCCATTCTGATTCTGGCCTTGTTTTTAAAAAGTTCATAACTGTTCATGTGTTCCTTAGACATTTCAGCCGCCACCTCTGCTAAAGGTCCACTGAGCTGCGGCCTCAGCTCTACCATGTACTGGTCTGTAGTGATGCTGTACCCAAGGCAGGCCCTTTCAAAATTTTCCAAGAAGGCCTCAGTATCATTGCCTGCCTTGTAGGTGGGGAATTTTCTGGGATGGGAAGTGGTACCTGGAGAGGGGTTGTTAGGGTTGGCTGGTATATCTGGCCTAGCCCTTGCTAATTCCAGTTCATGCTTCCTCTCTTTTTCCCTCTCCTCCATCTTTTTTTCTTTCAGCTCCATCTCTTTTTGTTTTTCCTCCATAGCTCTTTTGTGGGCATCCTCTTTGGCTTTCTCTTCTCTTTCTCTCTGCTCCATAGCTCTCTCATCAGCTTCTTTCTCGAGTTTTTTTAATTGAAGTAGTCTCTGATGTTTCTTTTCATTTTCTTCTGCCTCTAGTCTGGCCAGTTCTAGTTTGTTAGCTACTTCTTTGGTAGTCATTTTCCTGTTTTCTTGTGCTGGGCCACACCCCTCTGCAGTTGACTGAAACTGGGATGCACTCAGCTCAGGCTGCTGCTGAGGTAACAGAGACTTTCTAACTAGCTATCCCCGAGAGGTAGAAAGAAAAAGAACAATTCAGCTTGTAAATTCCTTTTACCAGCTGTTTGCTCACTGATTGAACCCTTCTCTTAACAAAGACCCTTGTTTAAAAAAAACTTAATACCTCTGCCTTCAGGCAAG
>NW_020697814.1:0-5453 GCF_002925995.2 Terrapene triunguis | reverse complement strand
TCTCCGCCTCTCCTGCAAAGCCTCCGGGTTCACCTTCAGCAGCTACGCTATGAGCTGGGTCCGACAGGCTCCTAGCAAGGGACTTGAATGGGTCGCTACTATAAGCTCCGGTGGGAGTAGTACATATTACCCTGATTCAGTGAAAGGCCGATTCACCATCTCCAGGGATAATTCCAAGAGTGAGCTGTATCTGCAAATGACTGGCCTGAAGCCCGAGGACACCGCCCGCTATTACTGTGCGAGACACAGTGAGGGGAAGCCTGTCTGAGCTGAGACAAAAACCTCTCCCTGCAGTAATTAGAGAAGCACTGTGGTGTTGGGGGCGCCCAAGGCCTGTAAGTGAAAATGAGATCAGTTCTGGGAAAGGGACTGGCAACAACAAACCCTTTTATTGTTATTATTATTCCTCTTCTTCTTTGATTTTACGCAAGGGGAAGGAATTTATACAAGTTCCCGCAAAGGACAGAACATTCTTAGTTGGGTCCCTTCCTCTTTCTTTCCTCTCCAGGGGACAAATTCTGAGCCCCCACACAACCTCCCCAGGATAGGTGAAAACACAAACTCTGGCAGCTATAAAGGGGACCAAATCCCTATTGGTCGATGCCAGAGAGCTGTGTGGGGTATGTTTAAGATGTTACACACGTATTCGACTCCCTGCCCTGTACATTGTCTCACTCCGATTAACCTCATCAATGAACTGGTCTCCAGCCAGGCTGAGAGCCTAGTACCATGCATGGCGCATTATGGATTGAACTATCCATCCTTACCGCCTGAGCATCACTCCATAATACCGTCTGTTTAACATTCCCTGGCCAAATATCTGTTTCCCCATACACCCCCTCTATCTGTCATCTATCAACAGTCATCCTTCCTCTCTCTCTCTCTCTCTCTCTCTGTCTCTCTCTCAATCCCCATACACCCCCTCTCTCTCTCTATCCCCGTACACCCCCTCTATCTGTCATCTATCAACAGTCATCCTTCCTATCTATCTATCTATCTATCTATCTATCTATCTATCTATCTATCTATCTATCTATCTATCCCCCATCCCCGCTCACGGTGCTTAGCCTGGGGAACCTCTCTCTTATATGAAGGGGTCTCTATGCAAATCAAGAGCTAATCACCTGGTTTAAATCCTGCCAGTCTCTGGCCCCGCAGCTCCTCCCAGGAGAAGACGCGGGTTTTCCCACACTCTCACTTTCACTCCTCCCCTCGGAATTTCTTACACAAAACCCGGGAAGATGAGATTTTGGCTGAACTTAATTCTCACTCTGTCGGTTCTCCCAGGTAACTATTAAAGTACAAAGTGTCCTCCCCTCCGGGTTCCTGATGTGATAGAATCAGGGGTCTAAACAAATCTGTATTTGCAGGGGCCAGGCCGCAGGTCCAGCTGGTGGAGTCCGGAGGAGCTGTGAAAAAGCCCGGAGACTCTCTCCGCCTCTCCTGCAAAGCCTCCGGGTTCCCCTTCAGCAGTTATCTCATGGATTGGATCCGTCTGGCCCCTGGGAGGGGGCTGGAGTGGTTGGCCAGAGCTGCTGCCCAGGGGAGCGCCTACTACGCTGATTCCGTGAAAGGGCGATTCGCTATCTCCAGAGACAACGCCAACAGCCTGGTGCATTTGCAAATCAGCAGCCTGAGAGTGGAGGATACCGCCTTGTATTACTGTGTCAGAGACACACAGCCAGAGAACTAGAACAAAAACCGAGCGCTGTCTTAGCCACGCTCTGGAGTTGGCTGGTTGGGGCGCTCAGGGTTTGCAAAGCTGGGGAAAGACTCAGACAACATTTAAACACCAGACCCGCCCCACGGGGGCACTGGCTGTGTCAATAAGCTAGGGAGTCCTGGGGTACGCGTCACATAAGGGTCTGAGGCTCCCTATTATAACGCCTGCCTAGAGGTACCTGGCTCCCAACGGAAATTACAGCTGCGAATTAAGCGCCCTGACTCTCAGCCCCACTCTGCCTGTCACAGACTGGAGTTCAAGGTAGATTTTTTACCTCCCAGGAGAGTGCCCAGGCACTGGGCTAGAAGGTTTTCCGGGGGCTCATCTCCATAGAGCTGCGGTTGAAGTTCTTCTACTTGTTACAGAATACAAAGAGTCTCCGTGACGAGAGAGCAAGGCAGAGTGTGAATGAGAATGACTGGATAGCCCGCTCTTCAGGGCACTCTTCTGGCAACAAGGGTGGCCCATCTTGAAGTCCCTGTCCTCTAATGATTATTTGGATGTTATATTAATAGGTTTCAGGCAGCACAGTGTAGTTACTAGAACACTGGGCTGGCTGGGTCTCAAGGGACCTGGATTTTCTTCTAATAGCCAACAGACCTCGGGGAAATCAGTTTCCTTCTCTGCGCCTCAGTTTACCCACCTCGGAAAAGGGAACACTAAAGCTCGCCGTCCTTTCCCAAATCTCCGTTACAGAGCTGAGTATTTTTGTCACCCAAGGGTGTAATCAATCCTGGGCTATATTTCACAGCATGGATAAGTGCAGTGTTTTAGATTAGTTTGAATATGTTTCTATTCTCTCAGGGTCTAATACCGTATCATGGCATCTCCCACAGCCCGGGACAAGGGACCTCAGCGAGAAATGAAATCCCAGCCTCTGCGACTGTATTTTAAGAGCGAGGATATGCAAATCGAGTATTTGCATTCCCTGCTTAAAGCCGGCGGTTCCCCTTTGGGTTGGGAACCTGCAGCTCCCGGTGTCTGCAGCGACCAGCCCTACCCTCTAGAGAACTTTTCCCAGCAAACACACACGATGTTTTGGCTGCATTTCCTTTTCGTTATGACAGCTTTCCAAGGTATGTATTTCTTCTGTGGGAAAATGGAGATACCCTTGTTATTAAATAATGTATGGCAATATTCTAATCAGAATTATGATCAGTCGTCATATTAACAGAAGCATCAATCTTATTAGCAGCAGCACTGTTAGTAATATTCTTAGCATCAGCACCGTTATCTGGATTGTTGATGAGCTTTTATATCCTCAGGGGCAGGGGCTCAGGCTCGGCTGGTGGAGTCCGGAGGAGACATTAAGCAGCCAGGACAATCTCTGCGCCTCACCTGTAAAGGCTCCGGATTTGATTTCAGCCAGGCCGGGATGTACTGGGTCCGACAAGCTCCCGGGAAGGGACTGGAGTGGGTCTCTGTGATTTTCTTCGATGGGAGTAAGGAATATTACGCCGCTTCTGTCAAAGGGCGATTCACCACCTCCAGGGACAACTCCCAAAACCTGGCCTATTTAGACATGAGCAGCCTGAAGCCAGAGGACACCGCCCGGTATTACTGTGCAGCATCACAGTGAGTGAAAACCGGTCTGAGCTGAGACAAAAACCCTTCCTCTGCAATGGCATGAGGCTGGTGCTCTTGGTGGCGCTCAAGGTCTGCGAGTTACAATGAGCCCGGTGAGGACAAAGGAAAGTGAACAAAGAAATCAGGGGTTTAATGCCATGTTCTTTCTCACGGTGAATTGCCCAGCAGGCCAAATAAGAATCCAGATGTTTAATCAAAGACATTAACAGGTTTATAAAGACTCCTTCCACCTCCCCTTCCCGCAACACGTTGTCCTTGCTCTCCCCTCCAAAAAAGGACAAATCCTGTGATGTTCTGGCTCAGTGTAGCATCTTCTCTCCTATGATCCTATAGACCAGGTGGCCTCCTTTGTATAACCTTTGCAGTGATTGACAGCACTGCTGGGGGGACATTCCAACAGAGAGACCTGATTCTGGTAGGTCTTAGAATGAATTCAGGGCCAAATGCTCTGAGTGACTCCCATTTGTGCAAAAGTAATGGGAATGGGAATATGAATCGGACTGGAAGAGGAATATCTGTGTGAACAGAAATAGGACTGTGAGCATGAAAGAGAATAGGAACGTGAGTGTGATTGGAAGTGGGAATGGGAGAGTGTGGGTGAACAGGAAGGGGAATATAAAGAGGAATAGGAGTGTTAGTGGTAATGGGAATAGAAATACGTGATTCAGCGTGAATGGTTATAGGGGTCTGAATATAAGTGGGAACGGAAAAATTTTATTATTAAGTCGCAGTAATAGTAGAATTTCTGAATATTACATCATACAAAATCTAAAAACATAAAAAAGGAGAACACTTCTGTCTACACTTCATTGCTTATTAATAATTAACTAAGTAAATGATTATGATGATTAGAGGTGGTGGAGTTGGTGGTGGTTGTGATACTAGCTCCTAGGGTCTCCAATCGTAGGCTAGGATCCCATTGTCCTAGGCACGGTACAAACACAGACCATCAGACCTCTCTCTACCCCACTGAGTTTACAATCTGAATATAAATGGGAAGTGGAACGTGAATGGGAATAGGAGTGTGAACACAAATATTAATATAAATGGTGAATAATGATCTCCCTTCAGAGCTGCCTGAATCGTCCCTCTACTCTCCCCTAAGCTTCTCCCATCTGCACCCACAGGTAGGTCCGCAGACCTGTTCCAAAGCAGGAGCCAGGCTTGCTAAGGTCACCTTCCAAATGTCACCATGGGCCACGAGTTCGATGGGCCCCTGGTGCCCATGAATATTCCTGGCCCTGGCCCGGCTCCAGCAATGTCTGAGACCAGGTCTCTCCCTCGGCTCTGCCTTCTGCCACCAGGTGCTTCCCCCCACGCATCCCCTGGGTGATTTAAAATGGCCCGGGCCCCCCACCCACCACCGGCAGCGCCATGGAGCTTAGCGGCTTCCTGCCTGCTTGCTCCTGGTGGCTGCCGGCCCCTCCCTACAGCCCCTGGATGGGGTGGGTCTGAGTCTACCCACAGTGCTCCCGCCCAAGCACCCCTGCAGCAAGGAGGCCCCCGCCTGGCCTGCCTATGAGCCCCAGGTAAGTGTTGCACCCACCCCCTACCAGCGTCGGCACCCCAACCCTTTCCCACACACCCCCTCCTGCCCCCAAACTTCCTCCCAGAGACTGCACCCCCTCCCCCAAAATCATAGGTGCCAACTTGTGCTGGGGCTGGCGGGTGCTCGACCCCCCACTGCCCCTGCCCCCCTCCACCTCTGCCCTGCCCTCTCCCGCCCCTGTCCCACCCCATTCCAACCCCTTCCCCAAAGTCCCTGCCTCAACTCTGCCCCCTTCCTGCCCCTATTCCAACCCCTTCCCCAAATCCCCGCCCTGGCTCTGCCTCCTGCGCTGAGCCCCCCGAATTCCCGCTCCTCCCCCCTCCCTCCCTGCCAGAGCTTGTTACACCAGGAAACAGCTGTTCTGTGTTGGCAAGCGCTGGGAGGAGAAGTAGGGAGGCAGCATGCTCAGGGGAGGAGGCGGAGGCAAGGTTGGGTGAGGTGGGGTGGAGAGGGGACCATGGCTGCCAGTGGGTGCAGAGCACCCACCAATTTTTCCCCTTGGGTGCTCCAGCCCCATTGAACCCACGGAGTTGGCGCCTATGCCCCAAATCCCTCCCAGAGCCTGTATCCTTCCCCCTTCCCACACACATCTCC
>NW_020697813.1:0-4211 GCF_002925995.2 Terrapene triunguis | reverse complement strand
GAGAGGTCATCGAGTCCAGTCCCCTGCCCGCATGGCAGGACCAAATACTGTCTAGACCATCCCTGATAGACATTTATCTAACCTACTCTTAAATATCTCCAAAGATGGAGATTCCACAACCTCCCTAGGCAATTTATTCCAGTGTTTAACCACCCTGACAGTTAGGAACTTTTTCCTAATGTCCAACCTAGACCTCCCTTGCTGCAGTTTAAGCCCATTGCTTCTTGTTCTATCCTTAGAGGCTAAGGTGAACAAGTTTTCTCCCTCCTCCTTATGACACCCTTTTAGATACCTGAAAACTGCTATCATGTCCCCTCTCAGTCTTCTCTTTTCCAAACTAAACAAACCCAATGCTTTCAGCCTTCCTTCATAGGTCATGTTCTCAAGACCTTTAATCATTCTTGTTGCTCTTCTCTGGACCCTTTCCAATTTCTCCACATCTTTCTTGAAATGCGGTGCCCAGAACTGGACACAATACTCCAGCTGAGGCCTAACCAGAGCAGAGTAGAGCGGAAGAATGACTTCTCGTGTCTTGCTCACAACACACCTGTTAATACATCCCAGAATCATGTTTGCTTTTTTTGCAACAGCATCACACTGTTGACTCATATTTAGCTTGTGGTCCACTATAACCCCCAGATCCCTTTCTGCTGTACTCCTTCCTAAACGTCTTTTCCCATTCTGTATGTGTGAAACTGATTTTTTCTTCCTAAGTGGAGCACTTTGCATTTGTCTTTGTTAAACTTCATCCTGTTTAACTCAGACCATTTCTCCAATTTGTCCTGATCATTTTGAATTATGACCCTGTCCTCCAAAGCAGTTGCAATCCCTCCCAGTTTGGTATCATCCGCAAACTTAATAATCGTACTTTCTATACCAATATCTAAGTCGTTAATGAAGATATTGAACAGAGCCGGTCCCAAAACAGACCCCTGCGGAACCCCACTCGTTATGCCTTTCCAGCAGGATTGGGAACCATTAATAACAACTCTCTGAGTACGGTTATCCAGCCAGTTATGCACCCACCTTATAGTAGCCCCATCTAAATTGTATTTGCCTAGTTTGTCGATAAGAATATCATGCGAGACCGTATCAAATGCCTTACTAAAGTCTAGGTATACCACATCCACAGCTTCTCCCTTATCCACCAGACTCGTTATCCTATCAAAGAAAGCTATCAGATTGGTTTGACATGATTTGTTCTTTACAAATCCATGCTGGCTGTTCCCTATCACCTTACCACCTTCCAAGTGTTTGCAGATGATTTCCTTAATTACTTGCTCCATTATCTTCCCTGGCACAGAAGTTAAACTAACTGGTCTGTAGTTTCCTGGATTGTTTTTATTTCCCTTTTTATAGATTGTCATTATATTTGCCCTTTTCCAGTCTTCTGGAATCTCTCCCGTCTCCCATGATTTTCCAAAGATAATAGCTAGAGGCTCAGATACCTCCTCTATTAGCAACTTGAGTATTCTAGGATGCATTTCATCAGGCCCTGGTGACTTGCAGGCATCTAACTTTTCTAAGTGATTTTTAACTTGTTCTTTTTTTATTTTATCTGCTAAACCTACCCCCTTCCCATTAGCATTCACTATGTTGGGCATTCCTTCAGACTTCTCGGTGAAGACCGAAACAAAGAAGTCATTAAGCATCTCTGCCATTTCCAAGTTTCCTGTTACTGTTTCTCCCTCTTCACTAAGCAGTGGGCCTACCCTGTCTTTGGTCTTCCTCTTGCTTCTAATGTATTGATAAAAAGTCTTCTTGTTCCCCTTTATTCCCTTAGCTAGTTTGAGCTCATTTTGTGCCTTTGCCTTTCTAATCTTGCCCCTGCATTCCTGTGTTGTTTGCCTATATTCATCCTTTGTAATCTGTCCTAGTTTCCATTTTTTATATGACTCCTTTTTATTTTTTAGATCATGCAAGATCTCGTGGTTAAGCCAAGGTGGTCTTTTGCCACATTTTCTATCTTTCCTAACCAGCGGAATAGCTTGCTTTTGGGCCCTTAATAGTGTCCCTTTGAAAAACTGCCAACTCTCCTCAGTTGTTTTTCCCCTCAGTCTTGATTCCCATGGGACCTTACCTATCAGCTCTCTGAGCTTACCAAAATCCGCCTTCCTGAAATCCATTGTCTCTATTTTGCTGTTCTCCCTTCTACCCTTCCTTAGAATTGCAAACTCTATGATTTCATGATCACTTTCACCCAAGCTGCCTTCTACTTTCAAATTCTCAACGAGTTCTTCCCTATTTGTTAAAATCAAGTCTAGAACAGCTTCCCCCCAGTAGCTTTTTCAACCTTCTGAAATAAAAAGTTGTCTGCAATGCAGTCCAAGAATTTGTTGGATTGTCTGTGCCCCGCTGTGTTATTTTCCCAACATATATCCGGATAGTTGAAGTCCCCCATCACCACCAAATCTTGGGCTTTGGATGATTTTGTTAGTTGTTTAAAAAAAACCTCATTCACCTCTTCCACCTGGTTAGGTGGCCTGTAGTAGACTCCTAGCATGACATCACCCTTGTTTTTTACCCCTTTTAGCCTAACCCAGAGACTCTCAACACTTCCGTCTCCTATGTCCATCTCTACCTCAGTCCAAGTGTGTACATTTTTAATATATAAGGCAACACCTCCTCCCTTTTTCCCCTATCTATCCTTCCTGAGCAAGCTGTATCCATCCACACCAACATTCCAATCATGTGTATTATCCCACCAAGTTTCAGTGATGCCAACAATGTCATAGTTGTATTTATTTATTAGCACTTCCAGTTCTTCCTGCTTATTACCCATACTTCTCGCATTTGTATATAGGCATCTAAGATACTGGTTTGATCTTTCTTCCCGGTTTTCTCCTGACCCTCCTTTCTCTCTGCCAATATAGCCCACACTCCCTCTCGTTTCCGACCCATCTCCCAGGTCTCCATGTTCCCCACTTACCTGCGGGCTTTGCTCACCTGTCCCCGTCGAACCTAGTTTAAAGCCCTCCTCACTAGGTTAGCCAGTCTGTGTCCAAATAGGGTCTTTCCCCTCCTCGAAAGGTGAACACCATCTCTGCCTAGCAGTCCTTCCTCAAATAGCATCCCGTGGTCTAGGAAGCCAAAGCCCTCCTGGCGACACCATCTTCGCAGCCAGGCATTCACCTCCATGATGCATCTGTCTCTGCCCGGGCCCCTACCTTTGACAGGAAGAATCGAAGAGAATACCACCTGCGCTCCAAACTCCTTCACCCGTACTCCCAGAGCCCTGTAGTCACTCTTGATCCGCTCAGTGTCACACCGCGCAGTATCATTTGTGCCCACATGGATGAGTAGCATGGGGTAGTAGTCAGAGGGCTGGATAATCCTCGACAATGCCTCCGTAACGTCTCGGATACGGGCTCCCGGCGGGCAGCATACCTCCCGAGATGAAATGTCAGGGCGACAGATGGGCGCCTCCGTCCCCCTCAGCAGAGAGTCTCCGACCACCACTACCCTACATTTCCTATTCTCAGTGGTGGCAGCAGACCTCCCAGCCTTAGGGGTACGAGGCTTCTCCTCCTTTACTGTAGGGGGTGATGCCTTCTTTCCTGTATCAAGAAGAGCATAACGGTTACCTATTACCACAGAGGGAGGGTTCGGAGCAGGGGTGGAGCACTGCCTGCTGCCAGAAGTAACCAGCTGCCAGTGTCCACCCTGAGCCATCTCCTCCTCCACCAGTGGTGTATCAGCAGTCCTGTGTCCTGGGACAGCTACCTCAGCTGTCTCCACATGGACACTGTCCAGGAATTGCTCGTGGATTCGGATGCTTCTCAACCTAGCCACCTCCTCCTGTAGCTCTCCCACCTGCTGCCTGAGAGATTCCACCAGCAGGCACCTTTCACATTGGATGGTCCCCTCAGCCTGGATATCAGTAAGTGGAAATTGCAAGTTACAGTCTCTGCAAAACCACACCAGGATCTGGGTAGAAGCATCCATGCTCAGGCGCTCTGTCTGGCTACAGGCGCAGGTGGAGGAGACAGAAGCAGTGCTGGCACAGGTGTTGCGGGTCTTCCTAACCATCGTAAGCCTCCCTCTGTCAAACTCCCGTCTGCAGCCCCCTGTCCGCTGAAAGAGTTGTTTAAGCAAGAAGTTTAAAGTTTTAAGGGGAATAAAGGGAAAACAGATAGAACCGGCAAGGGACCCTCGCCCCTTCCCAACTCCCTTGCGAAACTCCCTGTTAGCAGCCCCTGGTCGCAAACGCT
>NW_020697812.1:0-9296 GCF_002925995.2 Terrapene triunguis | reverse complement strand
CATTCCAGTGCTTCACCACCCTCCTAGTGAAATAGTGTTTCCTAATATCCAACCTAGACCTCCCCCACTGCAACTTGAGACCATTGCTTCTTGTTCTGTCATCTGCCACCATGGAGAACAGCCGAGCTCCATCCTCTTTGGAAACCCCCTTCAGGTAGTTGAAAGAAGCTATCAAATCCCCCCTCACTCTTCTCTTCTGGAGACTAAACAATCCCAGTTCCCTCAGCCTCTCCTCATAAGTCATGTGCTCCAGACCCCTAATCATTTTTGTTGCCCTCCGCTGGACTCTTTCCAATTTGTCCACATGAAAATGATGCCTGTTTAAGTGTTTGCTTTTTTTTTTTTTTAAGACCTGGAGACAGCTGGGGCAGTAAAGAGCAGAAAGCCTCACCCACCCCTTTCCAAGAAGATAAACAAAGACACATTTGTGTGACCCTTTTGGGGCCCCGGGGGAATTGCTACTGTCCGCCCATGGCATGAGGGAGCCTCGTCTGTGCTCAAAACTCACCCCGTACTACTGGCTGCTGGCAACACAAGCGCCCACTCCGGGCCCCGCACTCTGCAGGCTGGCAATCTGCACAGCCAGGCCCTTCGGCTCCCTGAGTGGGTCCTTGGGGCGGAGCAGAGAGAACCCGGGGCTTCGGTTAAAACGCTACAGCGGCAGCGTGTCAGTGTAGCCGCTCACAATGGCCACAGGAAGGGTCCTCCCATTTCTGTAGTTGCTCCACCTCCCCAAGAGGGGGTGACAGAAGAATTATTCCGTCAGCCTAGTACTGTCTACACTAGGGCCTAGCTCAGCTTAACTCTGTCAATCAGAGATGTGGATTTTTCACACCCCTGTGTAACTTAGCTGACTCGACTTAACTTTTCAGTGTAGACCTGACCTAAATCTCTGGAGATAGTTAGCCTCTAGAGTTCTCCTCTGCCCCAGGGCACAGGTCCCTCCGACACCCACTTCCTTACACTTGAGTGCCCAGTCCCACGACTTCTGGCCACCCGCAATGCGCACAGACTTGCTGCCCCCAGGGAAACAGACGCCCCCTGATTCACTAGCTTCACCTCAGTCCAACCCTCTCCTTAGCACACACCACGTCGTCATGCCTCGAGTAAAAACAGATGGAAGTTTATTTGACAGAGCTTAAGAGAGTCAAATAGAAGCCGGTGTAAGGATTGGAAACTTGGGCTTTGCAAAGACCCACACTAGCTCCTTGTGAACACTTGGCTGGGCTGGGGAGAAAGATGTCAGGGAGTCTCACTCTGGGCGGAGTTAGCTCTGACCCGCCCTAACTGACCAGTTTCACTGCCAGCAGTTTTGGAGCATGCTATTCTACACGTTACAAAAATGACTGAGGCGCCTGGGCGCTACCATAATACACCTAATAAATAATGTACAGCACCTAGCACAATGGGATCCTGGCCCATGACTGGGGCCTGCTCAGAGGCACTACCGTAATACACCTAATCATACTAATCCCAGTGGGACTGGCCTTGCCCATGCCATGGGGGATGAGAGGGTGGGGGCACAAGGTCAGGGAAGTGACCGGAGAGTTTCCATCAGCAGGGAAGGCTCCAGGAATGGCACTGGAGCAAGCTTTCCGAGGCCAGAGAGGCTCATTTTGATTTCTAGTCTGACCTCCTGGGTAACCCAGGACAGAGAACTTCCCTACAATAATTCCCGGAGCAGCGCTTTCAGGAAAACAGCCCATCCCGGTTAAAAATGGTCAGTGATAGAGAATCTACCAGGACTTGTTTCCACTGGAGTTGGGCCCTCATAGTGGTGGAGAAAAGGTGGAAGAGAGTGACCCCTCACTGCTCAGAGTTCAGAAGGCAAAGAAACAGAACCCAATGGGTATCATTATTCTTCTTATTATTTTTATCTCATGATTTTGGGGAGCTGGAGTCATCCTTTTTGAAGGTTTGGGGCTGATGATGCTGTTAAAGGGACCACATTTTTGCTGGGAAACCCATGGCTCATTTAATGGCAATGAGTCTGGCCTGGCCCCCTGGAAACTGACTGTAAGGGGTGGGGTGGGCTCCGAAGGGTGGCATTGTACTGGGGATCGGAAGGGTTACCAGCAGCAGAGAGACTCCAGTAAATGTCCATCGAGCATCCTGAAGAATTGTTCCCATTAGAGATGAGTCCGAGGCATGAATCTCAGAGCCAAGATGCACATGGCACAGATTTGTCGGGGGATGAGTTTTGAGCCAGTGTCCTTTCCATTAGTGCATGGTCCAGGCAGGATTTAGGGGTACCTAGGCGCTCCCGCAGGCTGGGAGTCTGGGGAGCCAGAGAGAACCCAAGGTTCTGTATCCAGCAGCCTCAATAACGAATCCCCATTATGCTCATCATTGCTTGAGCTGTCTGGGAACTTCCCACCGAAACGATTTGCAACCAAAAATGCAGTTTCCACAGAATCAGAATGTTGCTGCAGGAAATCTTCGATGTTGATGAAGCTTCTCCATTTTCCATCAGGAAGTATGAAATATTTCGTTTTGGGTCAGTTCGACATTAAACTGCCTCTGCCCACGGTGCCTCATGACAGTTGTAGTCCTGGTGCTTGGTGCCCTCATGCTCTTCTAGGGGCATGGCTCCTTGGCCAGATTATATCTCCCATGATGCACCAGGGTATCCCCTCCAAGTGCATGGTACATCCTGGGAGTCACGTGACCATGGTGCAATGGTTGGAACTTTTCATTCAGGGAAGAATTTGGATATTTTTGTCGTGATTTGGGGACACATACAAATGTTGTGATAGTGGAATTATTCTCCGTGGAGTGGAAACCTCAGCTTTAACCACAACCTGCCTCTTCTGGCCTGAAACTCTCTGATGCTGTGTCATCACAAGAGGGCGCTACTAATCCTGGCCTGGTCAAAATCAACAGTGAGGGTATGTCTACACTACGGGATTAATCCGAATTTATATAATTCGAATGTTGGAAACAGACTGTATAAAGTCGAATGTATGCGGCCACACTAAGCACATTAATTTGGCGGTGTGCATCCATGTACCAGGGCTAGCGTCGATTTCCGGAGCGTTGCACTGTGGGTAGTTATCCCACAGCTATCCCATAGTTTCTGCAGTCTCCCCCGCCCATTGGAATTCTGGGTTGAGATCCCAGTGCCTGATGGGGCAAAAAACATTGTCGCAGGTGGTTCTGGGTACAGCCTCACCCCTCCCTCCATGAAAGCAACGGCAGACAACCATTTTGCGCCTTTTTTTCTGGATGAACACTGCAGACTCCATACCACGGCAAGCATGGAGCCCGCTCAGCTCAAGACAGCAGTCATGAACATTGTAAACACCTCGCGCGTTCTCGTGCGGTTTATGCTGAGCCAGGACCAGAAAAACGAGGAGAGGAGGAGGCGGCGACGGCAGCGCAGCGACAAGAGTGATGAGGACATGGACATGGACATGGACACAGAATTCTCTCAAACCACGGGCCCCGGTGCTTTGGAGATCATGTTGTTAATGGGGCAGGTTCTATCCGTGGAACGCCGATTCTGGGTCCGGGAAACAAGCACAGACTGGTGGGACCGCATAGTGTTGCAGGTGTGGGACGATTCCCAGTGGCTGCGAAACTTTCGCATGCATAAGGGCACTTTCATGGAACTTTGTGACTTGTTTTCCCCTGCCCTGAAGCGCCAGAATACCAAGATGAGAGCAGCCCTCACAGTTGAGAAGCGAGTGGCGATAGCCCTGTGGAAGCTTGCAACACCAGACAGCTACCGATCAGTCGGGAATCAATTTGGAGTGGGCAAATCTACTGTGGGGGCTGCTGTGATGCAAGTAGCCAAAGCAATCACTGAGCTGCTGCTACGAAAGGTAGTGACTCTGGGAAATGTACAGGTCATAGTGGATGGCTTTGCTGCAATGGGATTCCCTAACTGTGGTGGGGCGATAGATGGAACCCATATCCCTATCTTGGCACCGGAGCACCAGGGTACCCAGTACATAAACCGCAAGGGGTACTTTTCAATGGTGCTGCAAGCACTTGTGGATCACAAGGGACGTTTCACCAACATCAACGTGGGCTGGCCGGGAAGGGTTCATGATGCTCGTGTCTTCAGGAACACTAATCTGTTTAAACGGCTGCAGCAAGGGACTTACTTCCCGGACCAGAAAATAACCGTTGGGGATGTTGAAATGCCAATAGTTATCCTTGGGGACCCAGCCTACCCCTTAATGCCATGGCTCATGAAGCCATACACAGGCAGCCTGGACAGGAGTCAGGAGCTGTTCAACTACAGGCTGAGCAAGTGCAGAATGGTGGTAGAATGTGCATTTGGCCGTTTAAAAGGTCGCTGGTGATCGTTACTGACTCGCTCAGACCTCAGCCAAACCAATATCCCCATTGTTATTGCTGCTTGCTGTGTGCTCCACAATCTCTGTGAAAGTAAGGGGGAGACCTTTATGGCGGGGTGGGAGGCTGAGGCAAATCGCCTGGCTGCTGATTACGCGCAGCCAGACACCAGGGCGATTAGAAGAGCACACCAGGAAGCGTTGTGCATCAGAGAAGCTTTGAAAACCAGTTTCATGACTGGCCAGGCTACAGTGTGAAATTTCTGTTTGTTTCTCCTTCATGAAAACCCGCCCCCTTTATTGACTCATTCTCTGTAAGGAACCCACCCTCCCCCTTCCCCCAGCTTGCTTTCAAAGGAAATAAAGTCACTATCATTTAAAAATCATTTATTCTTTATTAATTGATTATAAAAAGAGGGAGAGAACCCGGGTGGGGTTTGGGAGGAGGATCGGCAGGAAGGAAAAGGCCACTAAAAAAAGGTTAAAAAAATGACAGCCTTTTGCTTGGGCTGTCCACTGGGGTGGAATGGGAAGGTGTACGGAGCCTCCCCCCTCACCCCCCCCGCGTTCTTACACGTCTGGGTGAGGAGGCTATGGAACATGGTGAGGGGGAGGGCGGTTATACAGGGGCTGTAGCAGCACTCTGTTATCCTGCTGCCGTTCCTGAAGCTCCACCAGACGCCGGAGCATGTCTGTTTGCTCACACAGCAGCCCCAGCGTTGCATCCTGCCACCTCTGATCTTCCTGCCACCACCTCTCATCTCAAGCGTCTCTCCTCTACTCACGTTGGTCCCTCCTATCCTCACGTTGGTCCCTCATGTCCTCACGTTGGTCCCTCCTGTCCTCACGGTCACTAGCTTCTTTCCTATACTTTGAAACCGTGTCCTTCCACTCATTCAGATGAGCTCTTTCACTGCGGGTGGATTCCATGATTTCTGCGAACATCTCGTCTCGCGTCTTCTTTTTCCGATGCCTTATCTGAGATAGCCTTTGGGACGGAGGAGGGAGGCTTGAAAAATTTGCAGCTGCTGGAGGGAGGGAAAAAAGGAGAGAATTTTTTAAAAAGATACATTTTGCAGAACAATGCTTATACTCTTTCACGGTGACCAACACTATTCACATTACATAGCACATGTGATTTCTGTGCAAGGTCGCATTTTGCCTCTTAATATTGAGTGCCTGTGGCTTTGCTGCTAGAGATCACAGACGCAGGTCCAGGCAACAGAATTTGGCTTGCACGCGGCCATGGTAAGCCATTGTCTTTCGGCTTCTGCGCCCTCCTTTCCCACATACCAAGCAAAGCCTGTTGTGTGCTGCGGTTTTCCTGTTAACCTTCAGCAGCAGAAAACAAACTAACCCCCCCCCCCCATCCAATTCTCTGGATGATCGCTTTATCCCTCCCCCCACCGCGTGGCTGGTATCAGGGAAGATCCCTGCAGGAACCAAACTAACACCCCCCACCCCGCCATGAATTCTCTGGGATGATCGCTTTACCCCTCCCCCCACCGCGTGGCTGGTATCAGGGAAGATCCCTGCTAGCCAAACGCGAAAAGCTCTGGGCCAATCCCCCCTCCCCCCCCCCCCCCCTCGCCTAACTGCAGGGAAGGATTTCTTTTCAGCCACAGGCAAACAGCCCAGTAGGAACGGCCACCTCTGTCCCCTTAATTAAATTCCCATATTTCAACCAGGTTACCATGAGTGATATCACTCTCCTGAGGATTACACAGCAAGATAAAGAACGGATGTTGCTTGAATGCCAGCAAACACCGGGACCATATGCTGCCAGGCTTTGTCATGCAATGATACCAGATTACATGCTGCAAGCATGGCGCGGTCAAGTGTCCTACCATGGAGGACGGAATAAGGCTGCACTGCCCAGAAACCTTGTGGCAAGGCTTTTGGAGTACCTCCAGGAGAGCTTCATGGACATGTCCCTGGAGGATTTCCGCTCCATCCCCAGACACGTTAACAGACTTTTCCAGTAGCTGTACTGGCTGCGAATGCATCCCAAGTCCTCAGGGCAAAGTAATCATTAAAAATCCTTGCTTTTAAAACAAGTTTTATATTTTAAAAGGTAAACTCACCTGAGGTCCCTTCCATGGGATCGTGGTCTTGGATACTGGCTTGGGAGGGTACTTCAGTCAGGCTGAGAAAAAGATCCTGGCTGTTGGGGAGAACGGAGTGCTGGGTGCTCTCTGCAAGCTCGTCCTCCTCCTCCTCCTCTTCCCCGTCCGCAGAATCCTCAGGTGTAGCTGATGAGATTATCCCCGCCTCGGAATCCACGGTCAGAGGTGGGGTAGTGGTGGCGGCCCCCCCTAGAACTGCATGCAGCTCGGCGTAGAAGCGGCATGTCCGCGGCTCTGACCCGGAGCGACTGTTTGCCTCCTTTGTTTTTTGATAGGCTTGTCTGAGCTCCTTGACTTTCACGCGGCACTGATCTGAGTCCCTATTGTGGCCTCTCTCCATCATGCCCTTGGAGATTTTTTCAAAAGTTTTGGCATTTCGTCTTTTTGAACTAAGTTCTGCTAGCACTGAATCCTCTCCCCATATAGCAATCAGATCCAGTACCTCCCATACGGTCCATGCTGGTGCTCTTTTTCGATTATCAGCCTGCATGGTTACCTGTGCTGATGAGCTATCTGTGGTCACCTGTGCTCTCCAAGTGGGGCAAACAGGAAATAAAATTCAAATGTTCGCGGGGCTTTTCCTGTCTACCTGGCCAGTGCATCCGAGTTCAGATTGCTGTCCAGAGCGGTCACAATGGTGCACTGTGGGATAGCTCCCGGAGGCCAATACCATCGAATTGCGGCCACACTAACCCTAATTTGAAATGACAATATCGATTTTGGTGCTACTCCGCTCATCGGGGTGAAGTACAGAAATCGATTTTAAGAGCCCTTTATTTCGAAATAAATGGCTTCGTTGTGTGGACGGGTGCAGGGTTAATTCGATTTAACGCTGCTAAATCCGAATTAAAGTCATAGTGTAGACCAGGCCTGAGTTTTCCCATTGGCTTCAACAGAGCCTGGATTTCACAGCAGTAGCGCCCCCTGCTGCCGCCCTATTGGTTGGAGTGTGTGTGGTTCCATAGGCTGGGGATTGTTTAATGCTGACAGAATCTCTCCCACTGAGTCCAGCTGATTGCTTCTTCTTGGTAAATTCCCTGCCGTGAGGGGGGAATCCAAACCAAAACATGCGATCCTGAACGGGGATCAATGAACCAAACCAGAGGAAGATTCAGGGCAGAGCAGATGTGTACCAGAGTGTGCCCCGAAGCATGGCCTCAGTGGTTAAGGGACTGGGACTCCTGGCTTCTAGTATCAGTTCTGGAAGGGACTGTGGTCTAGTGGTTAGAGGAGGAGAGAATGGGAGTTGTCAAGGATTCTGAATTCCCAGCTGTGGGAGGGGAGTGAGGTTTAGTGGTTTAGAGGAGGGAGTCGGGACTCCTGGGTGCTGTTCCTAGCTCTGGGATGGGAATAGGGTCTAACAGGTTAGAGCAGCAGGTGCTGGGATACAGGATTCCGGGGTCCTGTCCCTGTTTAGGGCAGTGGGGTCTAGAACAGGGACCTGCGAACCAGGATTCCCGGCTCTGGAAGGGGAGTGAAGTCTAGTGGATTAGAGCCGTGGTTCTCAAACGTCTTTGATCGCGCCCTGCTTCTTTGTGCCTGTAGCACTTTACGTCCCCCCTCCCGTCCTGCCACACAAGTACATATACCAATAAAAAAACAACAGCAACTCTCACTAAATATTAAAAACCGTAAAGTATTGATTCAAACAGAGCCATTTAAGTATATAGTAAAGTTTAAGTGAGATGCTGCTTACTAGCATCACACCACACTGGTTTTACTGCTTGTTTTTTGGAGCAGAGCAATTCTACAAATTGCAGGAATGAGCCAACGCGCCATTGTAATAAGAGCAAAAGCAAAACTGCGGCAGTGGTCGCTGCTTACAGCGCGTCGTAGCAAACAGGTTAACATAAAGATGGCAACGACTTAGGAGAACACTCTGCTAGCTTCACAGAAATCCGTCAAAATGCACAGCGCCATGTGGAGTCAAATGCACAGTGCCAGCTAAGAACCTGATATGCCTGGAGGAATCAGCTTAGCTAGTTATTCATTGCTGTGAGTAAAATGTGTGCAGGAAGGTTTTTTTTCTTACAGCTTCTCATGCTCCCCGCAATACATTCCTCACCCCCCAAGGGGGAGTGCACCCTCCCCTCCCCAGTTTGAGAACTTCTGGGTTAGAGTCAGGGCCGGCTCCAGGCACCAGGCACCCAAGCTGGTGCTTGGGGCGGCACCTGGAGGGGGGCGGCGCGGCGCTCCGGCCGCCGGGGAGAGCGGGGCCACAGCCGGGCTCGCCGTCCTCCCCCCGGCGCTCTGGCCGCCCTCCCCCCGCGCCCTCCCCCCGGCCGCCGGGGGGAGAGCGGCGAGCCCTGTAGAACCAATATTAATGAAATTGTTTTTAGTTATTCACTGTACCATTGTAACTTCTGTTCACCATTTCATTACACTTGCCATTTTGCCTACATTGTAACTTTCATTACACTTGCCATTTTGCCTACATTGTAACATTGTAACTTCTGTGCAATATTGTAACTCAAAACCCATTTTAAAATGCTGACTCCATTTTGTAGAAGGCTTGTGCTGCAGCCTCTATTTTTACAAGCCATACTGTAATTTTATTAGTCTAGTTGAGATGTGTGAATGAGGGATGCATGGGTGATAGAATCAACCTCCAGCACCAGCCCGTCCTGATGAGATAAAGTTCAAATACCAACGGCTGAAGAACTAGACAACAGCCCTAACTCAAGCAAGAAGCATCCACCCTAAAAAGAAACAACAGAAGGAAGATCAAAGCCAGGTCCCAGGCTGACAGTCACGCCTGCAATTGACGGGTGATCAAGAAAACCCAGAGGCGGCGTGACACAGCAAGACCTAGGAACTTTGAATCCAAACTAAACTCCTATAAAAAAGGAAGGGTGAGATGAGAGACTTT
>NW_020697811.1:0-2590 GCF_002925995.2 Terrapene triunguis | reverse complement strand
AGAGCCGCCCCTGCTCCCAGCTCTAAGCACATGGATTTCAGAGTAAGGCAGAAGTGTGCGTGTGTGTGTGTGTGTGTGAGAGAGAGAGAGAGAGACCCGGGGGTGCTGGATGGAACCTGGTTACCAGCGACATTGAGCTGCTGTCCTGGCTGACCCGTCCATGCGTCACTGCTGCCATTGAACGCTGCGTAGAACCGGAAGCGGTAGGTGCCGTTATCGCTGAGGCGCAGCCCCACCACCCGCAGGGAGCAGTTGTGCTGCAGGTTCCCCAGATAGCGGGCGCGCCCCTTGAAGTCAGCGTGGACACGAGCCTCGTCCAAGTGATACACGGTTTGATCCCAGTCCCGTGTCCAGCTCACGTCACTGACCATCCACCCTGCGGGGTAGGTGAAGGAGCAGGGGATGGTCACGCAGGATCCGACCCATCCAGCCAGGGGCTCTGGTGTGAGTGTCACATCCCACTCCTGGGCGTAGGCGCCTGCCAGGGACAGGAATCGGGGATCAGACCAGCGCTCGGCCCCAGTCAGTTGGGAAACCTGCCCCGCAGGCTGGGCTGCCGCACAGATCCCGCCGGGAGAGGCCAGCATCAGCTCAACCCCCGGCCAAACCAGTGGCTTTAAAACACAATTGGGGATGTTGTGTTTTGGGGCTGTCTGAGCCCCTCCGCCCTCTCCTGGCATGGGGGTGACAGTGAGCCCGGGCAGAGCTCCCCTGTGAATTGGGGAAGGGGAGTTTGGAGATGCCCCCCCCAACATCAGCCCATCCCCTGCCCAGCAATTAATCACCCCAGCCCCCGAATCACTCCTGTCCCCCCGAGTTCTCCCATCAGTCCAGGGCAACCCCCTCCCCCACATCTTCCCAGCCCCCCTTCAATCTACTCCGTCCTCTGCTTCCCATTAGTTCACCCCTCCTCAGTTCACTCCCCCTAAATCCCTGCTCAGTTCACCTTCCCTGGCCACCCCCTTCAGTCCAGCCCTACTCAGTTCACCTTCCCACCCCCTCTCAATTCAGAGCCCCATATCACCCCTCAGTGCACCCCTCATCCCCTCTCAGTTCAACCCCCCCCCGAGCTGGGTGTCTGGCCCTTGGGTCAGAGACCGTGACGGCAGGAGGAGCCCCACTGGCGAGGGGTCAGGTTAAAGGTGCCAACTTTGGTTGGACAAATTCCTGGAGGTTTAATCACATGACAATCTTTAATTGCAGATTAATCTTTAAATCCTGGACAATCCAGGACAATCCTGGAGAGTTTGCAGCCCTAGGTCAGGTGCTTCCCGTGATCAAGGAACTGGGTGCGGACGCGGGCGGGGCCAGCCGGGCCGGAGGTGGGCGGACGGGCAGGGCAGGGAGCAGAGCTCTCCAGGCCGGCCAAGGAGATGCCCTGACTCGCCGAGGCAGCGAGAAGCCCGGAGGCAGGACGTGGGGCAGGGAAAACGGCAGCCCGGGGGATGAGAGTGGCTGAGGCCCTCGCTGCTCAGCCCAGGGTGGCCGGGGCTAGACCAGGCTGTCTCTGCCAGGAGAACCAGGCGTGTTCTCCACCGGGGTGAAACCAGCAGCGAGGACCCGGCCGCTCAGGGTCAGGTTCAAGGCCAGACGCCCCGTAGGCTTGAACTGGAGCCGCTGGCGTTAGTGGCTGGGAGGTCCCTGCAATGGAACCTGGTTCCGAGCCCCCTCCTGACAGTGTAGACGCACTCCCAGGGCTGGAAAATGGTCCCCACCAGTCCCCTGGGCGGCAGCGCATCGCGTCTGTGTGAATTACTCACCGCTCAGAAGGCAAAGGGCAGGGACCAGCACCAAGGCCATCTCCGTCCAGGACAGAGCGCTCAGCCAGCCTGGGAGGGGAAAGGGGCCGGGAATGAGTCACCTGCAGCATTTCTGGGTGACAGTTCGTCTGTGCCGGGCGATGGCGTCCGGCCACGGGATCGGCTGTGTGACCAGGTATTTTACATGTAGGGCCCTTCGTAAAAGAATTTCCTAACCAGAGGGGAGTAAAGCCCAGAGCAAGGATTGGTAGCATTTTTATCGCTGTGTGCTTTGCGGGCCATGTGTGCAGGGCTCACGGGCTCAGGCGTGAAATGCAGCCACCTCTGGGGAGGGGCGCACGGCTGTTTGGCAGCTCACAGCAATGCAGAGGGCAGGTACAGGGCGGGACCAGAGGACAGTTCCTATGTGGAGCTGACATGTGCAGGAAGAATCAGGGAGGTGGAATGGAACAAACCATGTGGGGGAAGGGTATCACAGGCACAAGGGGCAGGTTCGGGGTTCAGTGTCTCAGCTGGGAACAGCAAAGCCCCAGAAGCAGAGATCAGCCCTGACTGCGAGGGGAGAGCCCTCTACAAAGCCTCCCTGGCCCGACCTGCAGCTCCGCACCCACTAGCGCTTCCTCTGCTGCTTCCTCTCCGATAACTGGATTGTTTATTGGGTCCCATCTCTATGTGTATCTGTGACCACAGCCTGGGCAGAGCCAGTGTCTGATGTTACCCGACTGCTCTGAGAACGTTCTCTCTGGGTAATGGGGCAACTGGCAGCAAGGGTCTGAGGGCCCAGGTGTGTCTGAAAATAAATTTCCCTTTGCAGAACTGGGACTAGAATC
>NW_020697810.1:0-1257 GCF_002925995.2 Terrapene triunguis | reverse complement strand
ACAATGGTACAGGATAACTAAAAACAATTTCATTCATGAGTCCTACAGCATGAAGCTGGTTCCCCCAGTGAGAGTCACTTCACTCAGCTTCCAGAACAAGCCCACTGTAATTTGGCTTCTTTCTCAGAATCATTTGGCAGCTTATCAGTGCCACCTGCTGGGACGATTTGAGAAGTAAAATCTAAGCAGAAAAGGAGCCAGTTTGTCTACACTGCATCCCGTAGTGAGCCTCCCAGTCCAGGTCCACAGACTAGCGCAGAGGTTCTCACAACAAAAGTTTTGGTGGCTTCAGAGTGCGGCCACCAACTCTAGCTGGTGGCTGCTGTGACCAGATTTTCCTAAAATACTTAATTAACTTTAGGGAAAACAAATAAATATGTACATATACGTGTCCAAATCATTGTAATTTATTTATGTAGAGGTTTTTTTCAGACACAATAATAAAAATGTACAGTTGTATTTTGATACCCCTGGCCCCACTGCCTCCTCCTGCCCCCCACCCATTGCCTCTGGCCCGCACTGCCCTCCATCGCTCCCCTGGGCCCTGCTGCTTCCCCCCCATTGCCCTGAGCTCCACCCGGCTCCTTACCTCTTGACCATGGGGCCGGGTAAGGCTGGCACTGCTGAAGCCCCACCACCCTGGGCTGAAGCCCCGAGCCGAAGCCCCACAGCTGGAGCCTAGGGGAATGGGGTGTTAAGCCCACCCCTGGAGCCCTGTGGCTGAAGCTGTGGGGGAGGGGCTCAAGCTTGGCATTGGAGCCACCGACTGAAGCCAGGGTGGGGGCGGGTGAAGCCTGCTGCCTGAGCGTTTGGCTGAAGCAGGGGAGTGGGGCTGAAGCCCACCTCAGGAGTCCCATGGTTGAAGTGGGAAGTGGGCGGGCGGGGGGACTGAATCCTGTCCACTGAGCTCCTGGGCGCTGCAGGGAGAGGCTGCTGCTGTTTTGCCCCCTCCTCCATCTCTTCCCAGAAGGCTGTTGTGGCTGCAGGAAACCCCCCTGGTGGTCGCATACAGCCACGGTGGCCACATTTGAGAAACACTGGAGTGGCAGTGGGAGTCGTGATAGCGTGCTAAGAGTCGCTATGTAGACCTTGCAGCTTGGACTGGAGCTCAGGCTCTCAAGCCTGGGAGAGCTGCAATATCTACACAGCTATTTTCAGTGTGTTAGCATGAGTCCCGCTCGCACAAATCTGTTGCCCTAGGCTCAGAGACTTGTTCCCAGATGCAGTGCAGAAATGTAGTGGGCTGAGTTACTTAGT
>NW_020697809.1:0-3406 GCF_002925995.2 Terrapene triunguis | reverse complement strand
GAGGTACTTGAAAGCTGCTTGTGTTTTGTCAATGGCCTTGACAAAGTTCTTCATCAGACCCAGCTTGATGTGTAAGGGTGGTATCAAAATCTTCCTTGATTCAACAAGTGGTGGATGCTGAACACTTTTCCTTCCAGGCTCCAATGACTGTCGGAGTGGCCAATCTTTCTTGATGTAGTGGGAATCTCTTGCACGACTATCCCATTCGCAGAGAAAACAGCAGTACTTTGTGTATCCAGTCTGCAGACCAAGCAAGAGAGCAACAACCTTCAAATCACCACAAAGCTGCCACTGATGTTGGTCATAGTTTATGCACCTCAAAAGTTGTTTCATGTTGTCATAGGTTTCCTTCATATGGACTGCATGACCAACTGGAATTGATGGCAAAACATTGCCATTATGCAGTGAAACAGCTTTAAGACTCGTCTTCGATGAATCAATGAACAGTCTCCACTCATCTGGATCGTGAACGATGTTGAGGGCTGCCATCACACCATCGATGTTGTTGCAGGCTACAAGATCACCTTCCATGAAGAAGAATGGGACAAGATCCTTTTGACGGTCACGGAACATGGAAACCCTAACATCACCTGCCAGGAGATTCCACTGCTGTAGTCTGGCGCCCAACAGCTCTGCCTTACTCTTGGGTAGTTCCAAATCCCTGACAAGGTCATTCAGTTCACCTTGTGTTATGAGGTGTGGTTCAGAGGAGGAGGATGGGAGAAAATGTGGGTCCTGTGACATTGATAGTTCAGGACCAGAAGTTTCATCCTCTTCCTCGTCTGACTCAAGTGAGAATGATTCTGGTGCATCAGGAACCGGCAGTCCTTCTCCGTGGGGTACTGGGCGTATAGCTGATGGAATGTTTGGATAATGCACAGTCCACTTTTTCTTCTTTGACACACCTTTCCCAACTGGAGGCACCACGCAGAAGTAACAATTGCTGGTATGATCTGTTGGCTCTCTCCAAATCATTGGCACTGCAAAAGGCATAGATTTCCTTTTCCTGTTCAACCACTGGCAAAGATTTGTTGCACAAGTGTTGCAGCATATGTGTGGGGCCCACCTCTTGTCCTGATCTCCAATTTTGCAGCCAAAATAAAGGTGATAGGCTTTCTTAACCATAGTGGTTATACTGCGCTTTTGTGATGCAAAAGTCACTTCACCACAAACATAGCAGAAGTTATCTGCACTGTTCACACAAGTACGAGGCATCTCTGCTCACTTTGGCTAAACAGAAATGTGTCCCTTTGCAAAATCAAACACTGACAAATAAGAGAGCACGACACTGTATGATTTCTAGAGCTGATATAGGGCAATTTGTTCAGCAGAGTGATGTAAGCTTCGTTATGATTGCATCATCCATGACTTCTAGGAATAACATGATGCAATTCATATCATGTATGACGCAATACCAGCTTCAGATTGCATCATTCATTGTTTTGCCTAAAAAGCAAGTACTGTCCAAACCCAGTCATAGATTTATTCATAGATCCAGTCAAAGATGTATTTTAGTCATTTCTGGTTTAAATTGAGATCCCTTCCCTTTATAACTCACTTATCCTCTGCCATTCCCAAGTCAAGGGTCGTATATACTGACCCAATAGCATATCTTGAAAACTAGAGCCAATCAACAATTTTAAGCATCATTTTCGTTCTCAGTGACCCAGAATTAGTAAAGTTTGACTACATTTATTTCAGAAGCATTTTGGCTGTAGAGCAGTGTTACCTGTTCTGTTCATTCCCTCTGAAGCACCGGGCATTGGCCACTGTCGGAAGACAGGACACTAGGCTAGATGGACCTTTGGTCTGACCCAGTATGGCTGTTCTTATGGAAAATGCAGTAAGGTCCCCGAGCCCCCGGGGACAGTTAGTTAAGCAGGGAAGGAACTACTTCACAATACTGGAATGGCTTTTTATCACATTAATAGAGTGATTAGCACAAAAGACTGAAGCTCCCAAGGTCTGTCCCTGGCTCCCTACAGGCATGAGGGTGGGGGGCTAGGATCCCTGCCAATTCAGCCAGCTGGACCCCAGAGGCAGGGGCACCTCATCTCCCTCTCTCCAGTTGACCCAGGAGTGGCGCTGATTGCTACCAGCCTCGTCACAAGGGCTTGAGTCTTCACTGCCCTGCACATTGTGCCATCATGTCCACCAGGGCAAAACCCTGCCACTTGGATCTGATCGTGTTTCCCACTCCCTTTGCACTGCTGTACGGTGCATGCCATGGAGACTCTGACTCAGGTCCTTTGGTGGGGTGGTGTCAGGAAGAGTTCCCCTTTTAAAGATCCAAACTGCCCCACAACAGCCCAGCCCCTAGTTTTTCCCACCCTGCCCAAGCAGAGGTGGATCAAGACTTACTGGGGCCCTGGGCACAAAGAACATTTGGGCCCCCCATGGCCTCCTCACCACGAGGCCCCGCCCCCTGCTCCTCCTCTTCCCCCAAGGCCCTGCCGACTGGCCAGGCCAGAAGCCAGAGCCGGACCACAGTAAGAGCTGCCCAGGGAGCCTGGGCTGCTGTGGGGAGCCCCAGGCCCTCCACCTGTCCTGGGCAGTGGGGGGACATGGGCCGGGGGCTGCTCTCGAGCCCCCCAGCCCCCCGCGCAGGGCAGTTGGAGGGTCCAGGGCTTCCCCCAGCAGTCTGTTAATCCACCACTGGGCCCAAGCATGTCTCTTCCTCTCCAGTACTGGCCCATACTGCCACAGTGCTCCAAGCTGCAGACTTCGGGCCATTCCTGCAGAGGATGGCAGTCCTTTTTTTTTTTTTTTTTTTTAATAGCAGGGTCGTCTCAGGTCAAACCAAGACAACCCCTGATTTCTACCAGAGCATCTCCTGGCGCTGGGTTTCCTCGCCCCGGGAACGCAGCGTTTCAGAACCTCCTCCTTTGTCACAATGTTTTTCAGTTCCACCAAGCAAACCGTCCAATTAGAGCAGGGCCTCTTGCTTCCATCTTTGCCGACATTTAATTAACATGCCGCCGCTGGCAGCTGCTGACACATTCCAGAAACATGTTATAAAGGGTTTTTGTCTTTACCCAGCATGGAAAATGAGGGTGTCACATCCCAAGGGGGCGTGAATAGCTACTTTCACCTCCCCCCCTCAGGTGTGAGAATTACAGAGAGACATAGAGAAGAGACCCCATCACCCCTCCCACTGCCTTTCTTTCCTTTTCCCTCTCTGTTCCTCATACATTACCCTGAGAAACACACTGGCTCCAGAACGGGGTTTCTCTCCTGCCTCCAAATTCCTCTCTTATTGCCAGTTTTTCCCTTTTGTGCTTGATGGATGGGAGAAGGTCGAGTGGCTAGAGCACAGGACTGAAGCTCAGGAGACTTGGGGTCTATTCCTGGCTCTGCTGAGTGACCTTGGGCAAATCACTTCCCCACTCTGTGCCTTGGTTTCCCC
>NW_020697808.1:0-2479 GCF_002925995.2 Terrapene triunguis | reverse complement strand
CCCTGGGCAATTTATTCCAGTGCTTAACCACCTCGGCAGTTAGGAAGCTTTTCCTAATGTCCAATCTAAACTGCCCAATCTGCAATCTAAGACCATTGCTTCTCGTCCTATCCTCAGAGATTAAGGAGAACAAGTTTTCTCCCTCCAACAATCTTTTATGTGCTTGAAAACTGTTATCATGCCCCCTCTCTGTCTTCTCTTCTCCAGCATACACAAACCCAATTTCTGCAATGTTCCCTTATAGGTCATGTTTTCTAGTCTTTTAATCATTTTTGTTGCTCTTCTCTGGACTTTCTCCAACTTGCCCATATCGTTCCTGAAATGCGGCGCCCAGAACTGGACACAATACTCTAGTTGAGGCCTAATCAGCATTTCTTGCTTACAACACTCCTGATACTACATTCCAGAAAGACGATTGGTTTTTGTTTTGGTTTGTTTTTTTGCAACAGTGTTACACTGTTGACTCATATTTAGCTTGTGATCCACTATGATCCCCAGATCCCTTTCTGCAGTAGGCAGTCAGGCAATCTGAGGGAGTCATTTGCCATTTTGTATGTGTGCAACTGATTGTTCCTTCCTATATGGAATACTTTGCATTTGTCCTTATTGAATTTCATGTTATTTACTTCAGACCATTTCTTCAGAGTGTCCAGATCATTTTGAATTTTAATCCTATCCTCCAAAGCACTTGCAAGCCCTCCCAGCTGGGTATCATCCTCAAATTTTATATGTTTACTCTCTATACCATTGTCTAAATCATTGATGAAGATATTGAACAGAACTGGACCAAGAACTAATCCCTGTAGGACCCCACTCATTATGCCCTTCCAGCATGACTGTGAACCACTGATAGCTACTCTCTGGGAATGGTTTTCCAACCAATTATGCACCCACCTTATAGTAGCTCCATCTAGTTGTATTTCCCTAGTTTGTTTATGAAAAGGTCATGCAAGACAGTATCAAAAGACTTACTAAATCAAGATATACTACGTCTACTGCATTCCCCCAGAGAAAGATGTTAGTTTGAGTTGACATGATTTGTTCTGGACAACTCCATGCTGACTTCTACATGGTTGAGACAAAATTATTATCAGGTGGCTATATAACTGGTTGAAAGACTGGACTCAAAGATTGGTTATCAATGCTTTGCTGTCAATCTAGGATGCTATACCTGGGGGGGGTAGCCAGAGGAGGTTGTCCTGTGTCTTTTACTCTTCAGTATTTTCTCTAATAACTTGAATAATGGAACAGGAGTACTTGTGGCACCTTATAGACTAACAAATTTATTAGAGCATAAGCTTTTGTGGGCTACAGCCCACTTCTTTGGATGCATATAGAATGGAACATATATTGAGGAGATATGTATACACACATACAGAGAGCATGGACAGGTGGGAGTTGTCTCACCAACTCTGAGAGGCCAATTAAGTAAGTGAAAAAAAACTTTTGAAGTGATAATCAAGATAGCCCAGTACAGACAGTTTGATAAGAAGTGTGAGAATACTTACAAGTGGAGATAGATTCAATGTTTGTAATGGCTCAGCCATTCCCAGTCCTTATTCAATCCTAAATTGATTGTATCTAGTTTGCATATCAATTCCAGCTCAGCAGTCTCTCGTTGGAGTCTGTTTTTGAAGTTTTTCTGTTGTAAGATAGCCACCCACAGGTCTGTCATTGAATGACCAGACAGGTTAAAGTGTTCTCCCACTGGTTTTTGAGTATTATGATTCCTGATGTCAGATTTGTGTCCATTAATTCTTTTGCGTAGAGACTGTCCGGTTTGGCCAAAGTACATGGCAGAGGGGCATTGCTGGCACATGATGGCATATATCACATTGGTAGATGTGCAGGTGAACGAGCCCCTGACGGTATGGCTGATGTGATTAGGTCCTATGATGATGTCACTTGAATAGATATATGGACAGAGTTGGCATCGGGCTTTGTTACAAGGATAGGTTCCTGGGTCAGTGTTTTTGTTCAGTGGTGTGTGGTTGCTGGTGAGTATTTGCTTTAGGTTGGGGGGTTGACAGGTCTGTCTCCCAAGATCTGTGAGATCTGTGAGACCTGTCCTCGCTTACAGACAACCCCCCAACCTAAAGCAAATACTCACCAGCAACCACACACCACTTGATTATCACTTCAAAAGTTTTTTTTCACTTACTTAATTGGCCTCTCAGAGTTGGTGAGACAACTCCCACCTGTTCATGCTCTCTGTATGTGTGTATATATATCTCCTCAATATATGTTCCATTCTATATGCATCCGAAGAAGTGGGCTGTAGCCCACGAAAGCTTATGTCCTAATAAATCTGTTAGTCTCTAAGGTGCCACAAGTACTCCTGTTCTTTTTGCGGATACAGACTAACACGGCTGCTACTCTGAAACTTGAATAATGGAGTGGTCAGTTCACTGATAATATTTGCAGAGGACACCAAGCTGAGAGGGGTTGAAGCACTTTGGAAGACAGGATGAGAATTCAA
>NW_020697807.1:0-1311 GCF_002925995.2 Terrapene triunguis | reverse complement strand
ATAGTGCTTCAGGTCTGGGATGAATCCCAGTGGCTGCGAAACTTTCGCATGCGGAAGGGGACTTTCCTCGAACTTTGTGAGTTGCTGTCCCCTGCCCTGAAGCGCAAGGATACCCGCATGCGAGCAGCCCTCACTGTCCAGAAGCGAGTGGCCATAGCCCTCTGGAAGCTTGCAACGCCGGACAGCTACCGGTCAGTCGCGAACCACTTTGGTGTGGGCAAATCTACCGTGGGGGTTGTTGTCATGCAAGTAGCCAAGGCAATCGTCAAGGTACTGCTGTCAAAGGTAGTGACCCTGGGAAACGCGCAGGTCATCATAGATGGCTTTGCCGCGATGGGATTCCCAAACTGCGGTGGGGCTATAGATGGGACTCACATCCCTATCCTGGGACCGGACCACCAGGCCAGCCAGTACATCAATAGAAAGGGCTACTTTTCAATGGTACTGCAAGCACTGGTGGACCATCGGGGACGGTTTACAAACATCTACGTCGGATGGCCGGGCAAGGTTCATGACGCTCGCGTGTTCAGGAACTCTGGTCTGTTTAGACGGCTGCAGGAAGGTATTTACTTCCCGGACCACAAAATAACTCTTGGGGATGTGCAGATGCCTACAGTGATCCTAGGGGACCCAGCCTACCCGCTAATGCCCTGGCTCATGAAGCCCTATACTGGCGCCCTGGACACAGAAAAAGAACTGTTCAACTACCGGCTGAGCAAGTGCAGAATGGTAGTGGAGTGTGCTTTTGGCCGTCTCAAAGGGAGATGGAGAAGCTTACTCACTCGCTGTGATCTCAGCGAAACCAATATCCCCATCGTTATTGCAGCTTGCTGTGTGCTCCACAATCTGTGTGAGAGCAAGGGGGAGACCTTTATGGCGGGGTGGGAGCTAGAGGCAAATAGCCTGGCTGCTGATTACGTCCAGCCAGAAAGCCGGGCCATTAGAAGATCCCAGCGGGACGCCCTGTGCATCCGGGAGGCTTTGAAAGCTAGGTTCCTGAGTGAGCAGGGCAACCAGTGACTTTTCAGTTTGTGGACAGAAAAGCTGAACCTGCCCCCGTTTCTTTACCCAGTCCATTTTGACTATCCTCTCCAGTTACATACAACCTTCACCCCCTTCCCCTTCCCAAAAAATAAAATCATTTCGATTTTTTAATGAACACCGTTGTCTGTATTGCTGTTTTCGCGGGAATATTTTAAACCGGGGACGCAGACTGTGGCGGGGGGCGGGTTTAGTGTTCTGATGCAAATGATGCTTCTAAACTCCCGGAATGACAGGCTCCGCACTGGTGGACTGGTTATTTCAATGGAG
>NW_020697806.1:0-2085 GCF_002925995.2 Terrapene triunguis | reverse complement strand
AGGCAAATCATAATATGTCCTGGTAACATCACCTCTTAAATGCTGTCCTAGGGAGGTGTAATATCACAGGTGCGGGGGAGGGCCCAGAGAATGGGCCTTCAAGAGGGACCATTCTCAATAGACTGAATCAGACTTTACTGAATTGCATCAGAGTGACCTATGGTCTCATTTCCAAAAAAGAGAAACTGCAGAAATGGTGAATCTCTGAATTCACACAGGAAACTGATTTGGTTATTCAGATCCATTGGCAACAGGAAAACTAAAACAGAACAATGAGCCACAATAGGCGGTTGCAACGGGGCTTTTGCCACAGACTGTGAGTGTGTCAATGGTTTCATGCTTTCATTTCCCAGTAGCTCATTGATCTGTTCTCCATTGTGGCTTATTACAATTAGAATATGGATGAAGTTCATGTATCTTTCCACTAGAATAAGTAGTTCATGGGAAATAAAGCAACAGGAGCTACAAACACTTATTGTCCACTCACACCAGTGTAAATCCAGAGTGACTCCACTACAAATGAACAGGCCAGATTCTCTCCTGCACTCGGACAGCGCTGCACCCCTCTACCAGAGCAAAGCTGCCCCAAAGTCAGCATATCCGGCCTTCAGAAAGTCACCCCAGCATATGGGAAATCCTGGGTGGTGTAGAGTTGCCGGTGTGGCTCTTACATCAATTTACAGCTCCCCTTGAGATTTTTAGCTTCCACCAGTAACATTTCTATCCACATGTTAATCATCCTGGGCTGGATTTTCCAAACCCCAGGACCCCTAGGCTCTTCACATCTTCATGCCCCATTTGCACAAGCACTTACACCAATTGTGCGCACAAATCACATCATAGATTATTTGTACAGGCAAGTATAGCCTGGCAAGTGTAAGTCAGGTGCAACGTTGTACATCTAGTTTTGCCCCTCAATCAGCCCCAGCAGGTGGAGGGATGTTTATTTTTTCTGAGCGGGATGAGATTCTAGGCCCACCCTGCTGGAAATTGTGCATGGCTGTGACATCATTAAGGTGCCGCCTCTTCCCTCCAATCCAGTCAGACTGCGGTGACAAGAGAATGGATAGAAATACCCAGTTCCAATGGGCAGAGCCGTATTTCTTTGTTAGGTGTGTACAAATCTATGCACATGCCTCATTGAAAGTCAGCATCTTTAGACCCAGGACCAGATGACCCCTTAGATCCCATGTCCATGTTCCCAGGCTGTGACTCCAAATGACAGTGTTTTTATTACACTAGGGTAGAAGCAAATTCGTTGCCTTTAAAATCTCTTACTCTGGGTCACTGGCAGCTTTTAATCAGCAGGTGAGGAGATCCCATGACAAGAGGTGCTTATTTCCACCCCCGCTGCCATCCCAGTAGCTCCATTGTCAATTTGACTAAGATACGGAGCCCTCGTGTATCTCCTTGCGCTGAACTCAGCTCATCTTTGTTTCAGGCGGTTGGGAACAATGCAGCATACGGCAGCCCAGAGTATGCGGTTATAGATTCTCCCGCAGCCACTGACCAAACAGGACTTTACAGCAATGTTGAGATCCTTCCTAACTCAGTGAACCCTGACGGCAATTATGTGGGAATCCAGCCCCACTGTCAGGTAGGAAGAAAATGCAACAGCTGCCGTGAGGAGCTCAGGACTGCAGCTAAGTCAAGATCACCCACTCAGGGCTCAGCGGGAGACACTTAACAAGGCAGGGAACTCCCCTCCCTGCCAGCTCTGCAGACTTAAGATAAACTGGAGTTATTTAACACTGGACTCAAGACTGCAGCCCTTACTCAGACAAATAGTCCCAAGCACTTCAATGGGGGCTACCTGCATGAGTGAGAGTTGCAGGGTAGACCCACAGCATAGGAAGCAGTCTGGTGTTAGCATCTGGGTAGGCGAGATGAGCTAGTCGGTTTTTCCTAGAAGAAAATCTCTTCCTCCTCCCTCTCCCCACTAGAGCCACTCTACACACCACAGAGCCTCCTGCACCTCCCTTCACTCACTCAGGACAGGGGCCAATAGCAGAAACACGAACAATTCTTTAGAGTGCTGTGCAGGCCAACACCAAGCTACCAGACAAACACGTCCCCTTTGAGAAG
>NW_020697805.1:0-4069 GCF_002925995.2 Terrapene triunguis | reverse complement strand
CGCCTTAGTTAGGGGTTACCATGGCGCCAGCGGCAGGGCCCAAGCTCCGCTCTGAAGCTTGGCTTGCTGGGCCGGCACTGGGCTCCTGCAGGCAAGGGGGGCAGCACGCCCAGAGGAGCCATGGGGAAGGGGCGGCACAGCCAGAGGAGCGAGGAGGGGGCACAGCATGGCAGTCCGCCGCGCGGCCGGCAGCCATGGGGGGGCAGCAGGCGTGGCCGGAGGAGCAGGCGGGGTGCAGCATGGCGGGCCGCAGCCGCTTCCTCCTCTGCGAGCACGACCAGCTCCTCCTTGCTGAGCGAGGTAATGTGATTCAGTGGCGAAGCCTCCCTGCGGGGAGGGCAGAGAAGCGGATCAGTCCCCGGCCTGGGGCAAAGCGGCTGCTGCCCCCCCCGCCCTCCTCTAGTGGGGCACCTGGTCCAGCCTCAGCCTCTTGGCATTGCCTGGCCGGAGCCTGCTGCGGGGCACCTGCCAGCCAGCCCCGGGCTCTCCCGCTGGACGAGGCCACCCAGCCTGGCAGCTAGAGCACCAGCACGGTGCGCACTGAGCGAGGCCCACCCCGGGCAGGCAGAGGGGGGTCACTAGCGCCCATCCCCACCCCCAGCAGCCTCGGCCCTCAGGGACCCCCCCCTTGCAGCGGGCAGTGCCAGGCGTCGGCGGTAACTCATGAGCGAGCGGGGCGGCGGAGCAGCTCCCAAGACGCAGGCGAACAGGTCAGGTAACTTTCCCCCAAGTGCTCAGCTCAGCCGGGCCGGGAACAAGGGCCCCGCGCCGCCACCTCCATGCCCGCTCAGCAGGCAGCCAGCATCGCCATGTGCTCCCCAGCCGGTCTGCACCAAGAGGGTTTACTCGCTCCAGTGCGGCCCCCAAGAAGGGACAGGGAGAGGCTTGTAAAGCCGGTCACTCCATTGGGCGTGGCCGGAGGAGTGGGGGGGGCACAGCATGGCGGCCCACAGTGCTGGAGGAGTGACGGGGGGGTGCGGGGGGGGGCACGACATGGCTGGAGGAGCCATGGGGGAGGGAGGGGCAGTGTGGCTGAAGGAGCCAGCCAAGGGGGGGGGGCATGGAGCAGCCGGAGGAGGAGCCAAGGGGGGGCACCTTTTTTATGTTTGCTCCCCCTCCTCTTAGAACCTGGCTACGCCACTGACCCCAGGTCAGTGGATACTTCCTATCTCCCACCAATGACAACACTGGCAGCCAATTTCTCTAGTAAACTAACTAAGGGCTTATTAGCTAAGAAAAAGAATTTGAGTTATTGAGAGGTTAAAGCAGGTAAAGTACATTAACAGGTGAGACAAAATTTGTGAGTCCAAAATGATAGTGGAGATGTAGTAATCTGCTAGGGTTCCAAAAGTCTTTCAAGGTTACCCAGAATAACTCTGGGGATCTCTATCCACTCGCTCAGTATTTCCCCTTACTGGAATCCAAAATGGTTAAGAGATGCTGGATACTTTTTTTGAATCCATATTTATAGCTCCTTTACATAGAGAGCCGTGGGTTTCTTCTTCTGAGTCAGTGAGGAATGAATCTTTGACCTCTGACCATTACACCAACCAACAACCACTTGCTTTGAGGCTAGCCTCGTCTTCATTTGCATCCCCCAAGGCTTCATCTGCATTTCATGGGTTATTTAGCTGCAAGTAAATACACGATGTAAATGTAATGACAGGGGTATATGCAATGTACATGTAGGATAACAGCAAACAACAATCCTTCATTAGTTTTCATGAAGTTTCCACATCAAACATCTTTTCATCTTAACACTAACACACACTTTAATTTAGGCTTATCTAGTTACCGGGGCACAGATAATGGAAAGGTAATGTAATAATAAACAGCGGGATTTAGACAAGCAAAAAAAATACACTTAGGCTTGGTCTACACTCACCCCCCAAATCGAACTAAGGTACGCAACTTCAGCTACGTGAATAACGTAGCTGAAGTTCGAAGTACCTTAGTTCGATCTTACCTCGGTCCACACGCGGCAGGCAGGCTCCCCCGTCGACTCCGCGGTACTCCTCTCGTCTAGCTGGAGTACCGCAATCGACGGCAAGCACTTCCTGGTTCGACTTATCGCGTCCAGACAAGACGCGATAAGTCGAACCCAGAACTTCGATTGCCAGCCGCCGAACTAGCGGCTGGGTGTAGACATACCCTTAGTATCTCTGTTTTGATCTCTATCTGCACAAGTGAATTGGCCTGAATACATATTGATACCCATAACTCTTTTTATATGTATACGCAAGTGAATTTTTACTATGATTTGAGTTGCTCTGTCAGCATCACAAGAGCAACATATTTCATATACTTTCATTGCTTTCTAATATTAGTTACCAACTGGGAGCAAGAAGGAAGATCAGCACCATGCCGACTGAGTTGCATAAAAAGGACTCGGTGTAAATGAGAATTGGGCTCCGTATTTTTTAAAAAATAAACTTGCCTTTTACAGAAGAGTACAGAAATGAACTCATTTCGCTTTTCTTTATGCATTTATAAAACTCTAAAACCAGATAAAGCCTTTAAAATAAACCTGTACCAAAAATATCATTTGGGTTCAGCTTCTTCAATCTCCAAAATGCAGCCTGGAGCAAGTATCTATGCCTGAAAGGTACGATCCTAATGGCTGAGATGTATAAAATAGAACTGTTACAAAGCCTTTAACCATAGCTGCACTGTTGTGCAATGGAGCCGAAACAATACATATTTCCATAAACTCACCCTTTCAAAATACGCAAAGTGAGATGTATAAAAATAGCTATTGCACTAGTTTTAATTATGAATTAAATTGTTACAGATGTTGGAACTTTTGCAGCCTAACATGTTATAGATAAAAAACATTAATAACTTTCAAGCCATTTGTGGCTTATTTAATATTAATATCAGAGTGTCAAAGAAAACAATGCTTAGTGCGCATGAACTCTCCATCTTAGCTTTATGATTCAAGTCTTTCCAATAACAAATACACCCCCCCACACACGTGTATTAAGAAAATAAAACATGAATAATTACTGTGAAATACCTGTTAAAACTGTGCTATTGCTTCTGAAAATGTCATTTTATACAGCAATACAAATGTAAAATAAAATATGCGTGAATAATGATAATACTCACCATCAGGGGCAGGTCCTCTGCTGGACAAGGGACTTGAAGTTTGGAGTGAGTTCAGTCAACGTAAGAAGGCCCTGATTGCCCCCCCAACCCAGCTCCCCTCCCCTAGCCCCCTCGATCACCCCTCATCTCTCCTTCCCTGATCCCCCAATTGCCCCCCACCCAGGTCCCCTCCCCTAGCCCCCCTGCCCTGCCCTGCCCTGCCCAGAGAGGCTCCTGAAACCCACTCACTGAGCCTGGATACCAGCACCTACTTGTTCACCCTCATGGCCCACTCACTCCATCCCTGTGCTCCTGCTGGAGCTGGTGAGGCTGCAGCTACACAAGCAGCCACCCAGGGACACACTGCACCCCAGAGCCTGGCCCAGCTGGGGTGGCTCTGTGATAGGGAGTGGGCATGGCTCTGCATGGTTCCAGCCCCAGCTCAGATTCAGCCCATTTCACCTTTGCACAGGGTGGGATGGCTACGGGGGGGGGAGGGCTAAGGGAAATTTTGGGGTGGCTGTAACCCTCAGAATTCCCCCCTTAGTGCTGCCACTGATCACAAACTTTATCATTAATAAAACCCCATATCCCCAGCCCTAGAAAGCAGAGAAGTATCAGACACTTCCTGCCCCAGTTCACAAGGTAAGTGGGAAGCTGCACAAGGTCACTTCAGGTGGAACTGGGAAGAGAACCCAGGTCGCCAATGTGGAAAGCCCAGGCACTAGCCACTCATTTCTCTTTTGGGATAAATGTATGAAATAGATACAACCTGGTTATGTGTCATTACCCACCACTGCACAACGGAGCCAGGAAGAGAGCACCAGAGTTGTGATCTCTAATCTGTCTAGTAAGCATTTGTGGACCTGCTGGCACAGTGTGTGTCAAATCCCACTCTGGTGTTTGGCCTCAGAAACAATGGCAATTCCTCCTGCAGTTCAAATGGTGGGGACGTGTGCTGGGGACTGGAGAGGCCATGCTA
>NW_020697804.1:0-4314 GCF_002925995.2 Terrapene triunguis | reverse complement strand
TACTGTGACTCTTTGGCAATGTACATTGGTAAATTCTGGCTCCTTCTAAGGCTCAGGTTGGCCATTCCTGGTCTAGATAACACTTAGTCCTGCCTTGAGTGCAGGGGACTGGACTAGCTACCTCTCGAGGTCCCTTCCAGTTCTATGATTCTATAAACCAAAGGCCAGAGAAGAGCAGAACCAAAGGAGTCCCTTTGAGGGATTCTCCCTCTCATTGTCCCTAAGGCAGCTTTCTCAGGTTTATAAAGTTGTTTGATGCTCCAGCCTTTATACAGTCTCTTCTGGGAGTGCCCCCTTTCATGGGCTGGGCCTAGTTTTAGCTTTTGACAAGTGTGACCCCGGGGGTGCTGAGACTGGGCCTCCTTGCCTCAGCACACCTTGTTTCTTTCTGTGGCTCCCCACTGAGTCCAGATGAGTAGATACTCCTGATAGAGACTGTGAACATAAGAAGGGCCCACTGCGTCAGACCAATGGTCCATCTAGCTCAGTGGCCAATGCCAGGTGCTTCAGAGGGAATGAACAGAACAAGTAATCATCAAATCATCCATCCCCTGTCACCCATTCCCAGCTTCTGGCAAACTGAGGCCAGAGACACCATCCCTGCCCATCCTGCCTCTGACACTGGCAGATGAGGTGTTAGCTCTTGCAAAAGCCCCCATGTCTTAATTGAACAGGGACAAACGCATAGCTCGAATCAATCTGACTCACCTGTGTTAGTATTGTTAAAACAGGTATTAGAATTATAACAATGTGTTTAAACTTTATTGAATGCTCGTGAGTTGCCGCCTGGGTTAATATCTGACTAGTTGCATTGTGAGCCTCTGTGACTATGTAAATCACCAGACAAGGGAGAGACTGTACCTATGTGAAGTGCTGATTGGCAACAGAATGCATTACACCCTGCCTGGCAGGAGAGGTCCATCAACACCAGAGAGACTATTATGGGATGTTAAAGAAGACAAAAGACTGTTGTTGTGCTCTTGACCTCCCATTAGCTGAGTTTGCAACTCAGAGCACATGGTAGGAAGGGAATAAAAAACCCCATACAGAAGGAACTGATTATCTGTATGCTGCTTTGACTCTGGTGGGGCAAAGTTTCTAGGCATAAGGAAGAGATTCTCAGCTGCTTAGCCTGGGTTAGTCCTAAAGAATATGTAGAGCTTGCTTATTACAGAAGCTTGCATTATCTTTTGAAATTTAAGACTCTAATTTGTCTGCATCTGCTTTAACCTGCTTTAACTTTGTAAATAACTCTCATTTCCTTTTAAATAAATCTTAATACAGGTTATTATAGGACTGGGTACAAGTTTTGTCTTTGTTGGGAGATCTAAGATTCATTTGACCTAAGGAAGTGACTGGTCCTTCGGGACTGGCAGAAACCTGAACATTGCTGTGATTCATGGTGTAAGGCAGTGGTTCTCAACCAGGGGTCTGGGGCCCGTTGGGGGGCCACTAGCAGGTTTCAGGGGGGCTGCCAAGCAAGGCCAGCATTAGACGCGCCGAGGCCCAGGGCAGAAAGCTGAAGTCCCAGCGCATGGGGATGAAGTCCAGGGCCCTGAGCCCCACCACCCGGGGCTGAAGCCAAAGCCTAAGCAATGTAGCTTTGTGGGGGCCCCTGTGGCATGGGGCCCCAGGCAGTTGCCCTGCTTGCTACCCCCTAATGCCAGCCCTGGACTTTGTATGCAGAAAACCAGTTATTGTGGCCCACGTGGGCCATGGAGTTTTTATAGCATGTTGGGGGGGCCTCAGAAAGAAAAAGGTTGAGAACCCCTGGAGTAAGGGACCATCTGTAACAAAGGTTGGCTCACCTGCATGGTGAGATATATGGGATGACCCAAGGGGACTGTCTGATTCCATGTTAATGCTGTTACAGTGCTGGAAGCGTTTACACTGGATACTTGGTTGGTGAAATCTACATATAGACCTCACAGCCAATTTGGGGTTTGTGCCCTGCTTCTTACCAGTCTGCTTGAGGCTGGTGCTCATGCTCTCGAGTCACTGAAGACAGCGTTACAGAGACTTACGGGTGCAACGCCACCAGCAGCAATTGGCAGCAATGCAGAGCAGGCTTTACAGTGACACAGTATGGGCCAAATGGTCCATGGACTCAGTCAAGCCCCAGTTCTCCTCCAGTGCACATCAGCATCCCGGCAACCTTCAAGGGGGGGGGGGGGTGTCAAGGCTGCCACTCCTTGAGTGATGATGGATCTGCAGCATAGCATCACCCGCGCCCCATGACCCGCCTTGTCTCCTGAGACAGAGGTGAGTGACAGAGGGCGTATAACCAATCTTGGGGGGTAGGGAAAGGGATAACAAAACACACCTCCTGGGGGGTCACCCCTCAGGAAGTGAAGGTGACAGGCGTTGTGGTGGCAGTAAAGGGGGGGGGGAGCAGCACCCTCAAAGGCAATGCTGCCATTGGGTCGCCACACCACATCAGGCATGGGGCTGATAGGGGGCCATTCCCTGGGCCTGGGTGCCTGTGAAGGGCTATATAAACCGCACACTGGCAAAGAAGGGGTTAAACTGCTGCTTTAGTCTGGACTGGCCCAGCCCCTCCACACCTGCAAACCATGCCAGGACTGGAGCAGGAGTTAACAGGAGAGACCTACTCTACTCACAAAACTATCCCTCCTGCATGCGTATTATCTGCGCACACAGCTCAGCTTTAAGATGCTGAACAAATCTATGAGTCAACTAGAAATAGTCATGCTCTCATCGCATATATTAATACAATATTTTCTGATACTGGAAAGGAGAGTAAAAGGTATTCACTCAGGCTTATACCATTTCTATGGGATGTCAGTTCTTAATTTGATGAATACTTCACACACATAGAACAGTAAAAATAAGTAATGAAGCAACACAGACAGCCAACAAAACCACAAACAAACAAGTGACAACACTGAAAATATGAAGGGAAGTAAACCATCACCTGGTTGGTTATGGGTATTTTAAATGAGTGTTTAGGACCCAACACTGTGCAAGTGCAACAGAGCCCTGTAGAAACAGGCAAAGTTCTCCTGTTTTCACATTGTGTGTGTGTGTCACCAACTCAAAAACTCAGCGTAGAAGCCCTGGAGCACATTGACACATGGCTTTGGAGTTTGCAGACAGATCCCTGCTTCAAAGAGCTTGCAAATAAGGTCTTCATCCTACAAAAAACCCCGCACCACAGGTACTGCTTGCTACTTCTGAGTTAATGGGAGTACTCGGAAGAGCGGGAACTATACCAGATAGCAAAGATCTGGTCTTAATGGTTTCCAATACCTCTCCCCAAACACATTCTAAAACTTAATGGAAATCACTTGTCTGGAATCCAACTCTAATTGAAAGGCCAAACAAATAAACAGCATCCATGGTAAAGTTCTTCCAGTTTTAACTATTTACCTTGTACTGATTAGTAACAGGACTTTTAAAAAAAAAAAATCATTAAGATCACAGTTTTCAGATACCTACAGCACTTGCCAAAAGAATTATGTTGTTAAAAGAATCCTTTTCTCTTACCTTAAGCCATTAACACCTATGTAAACTTTGCCTGAAATGTAACCATGCCAATGTCATGAGCTAGGCCTATCCACCTGTTTTTGCTCCAGTATTCATTCACTAAAGCCCCAATCCTGCAAACACCTATGCATGGGAGCCCTCCACATGCATAACTGTTTGCAGGGTCAGTATCTGAGAGAGAGTAAATAACATGAAAGCAGTTTCTTAAAGCCACACCAATCAAAATAAAATCACAGATCTATTTCTTTTAACCTTGGATGGCTGTAATTTACCCATAAGGTCAGTAAAACAGAAAGATCAATGTGTTTTTTCAGTTTGTTCACTGTGTGGACTTGACAGCAGTTTAGAGCCTGATCCTGCACTTATTAAGACATCACTGCAAGCTAATCTGCAGTCTGCACTCTTTAAAAATACCCATATAACCTCCTCAGAACTCTAGGAAGAGGACAGATGATTAACACGTATCTACAAAAGTAGCCTAAATGCTTAACAATTAAAAGGGGGAGGGATAGCTCAGTGGTTTGAGCACTGGCCTGCTAAACCAATGAGAGTTCAATCCTTAAGGGGGCCATTCAGGGATCTGGGGCAAAAAATCTGTCTGGGGATTAGTCCTGCTTTGAGCAGGGGGTTGGACTAGATGGCCTCCTGAGGTCCCTTCCAACCCTGATATTCTATGGGGGAGAAAAAAATACACCAATGCAAGTCAGATTGTGTATTAAGATCTGCAGAAGCCCTCAGCCCTCTTTACCTCTCTGCTCTGGATCTGTCTCCCTCCAATCAAACTAAATCTTAGCCCAGTCTTTCTAA
>NW_020697803.1:98271-159009 GCF_002925995.2 Terrapene triunguis | reverse complement strand
TCTCTGTACACAGAGAGCTGTTACCCTTCCCTTCATAGTTATGACACCCCTATAGCCTGGAGGACTCCTGTCTACCCAACCCTCTGGCCTCTTAGTTCTATGACCCCTGGAAGCTTCTCACCCCTCCCTCTCTGCAGCACCAGGGATGGGAGGGGAGGGTGAAGAACTCCTAGGGGTGCAGGAGGAGAAAAGGGGCCCTGAGGGGCAGATGTGGGGGCTGTGGGGTCACCATTGGTGGAGGGGCTGGGGGCAGAAGTGATGTGGGGTTGGGTGGGCAGAATTAATGTGGGGCTGGGGACAGGCATATGTGGGGTGGCAGGGACACAGAATTAATTGGGATTTGGTGTTTTGGGAAGAAGCGGGAAGCTCCGCACCAGTCGGGAGCCTGGGAGAAGGAGACCCAGGGACTGGGGAGTGTGCATTCATCCCAATATCCAGTAGAAATGAGTGACTAGCGTAGACACTTCCTACAGCGATAGAAGGGGTTTTTCCATCAATGCAGTAAATCCACCTCTAGGAGAGGCAGTAGCTAGGGTAACAAAGAATTCCTTTGACCTATCTGCGTCTACATCAGGGGTTAGATCAACCCAACTACATCACACAGGGTGTGAAAGTTTTCACAGCTCTAAACGATGTAGCTAGGCTGACCTAAGTTGTAGGGGTAGACCAGGTCTCAGGAAGAATAATAGTATGTCTACACTACAGTTTCTACTACAGCAGAGCTACAGTGCTACAGCTGTGTCGCTGAAGTGCCATAGTGTAGATGCATCCGGAAGTGTTTTTTCCATTGCTCTAGTTAATCCTCCTTTCTGAGAGGTTGTAGCCAGCTCACTGGAAGAATTCCATTGTCTGCACCGGGGGTTAGGTTGATCTAGCTGTGGCACTCAGAGCACACAATGTTTCACAGCCCTGAATAATGTCACCAGCTTTATCTAAGTGTTAAGTGTAGAGCAGGACTAAGAGGGGTTTCCCTCGCGCTAGCTGAAAACACAGGGGCTGAGGGATTGGCTGGCAGCTTGGTGTACGTGAGGCAGAAAGCCAAGAGAAGCAGTCGTGAGTGTGATCATGGTAGGACACTGAGAGACAGAACTTTCTTCAGGCACAGGATTCCCTGGAAAGGCAGATGTGGAGTTCTGAGTAAGGAAACTGCCGGCTTCTATTAGTTTCTACCGTGTTCAGGACACAGACATAGAATCATAGACTATCAGGGTTGGAAGGGACCTCAGGAGGTCATCTAGTCCAACCCCCTGCTCAAAGCAGGACTAATCCCCAACTAAATCATCCCAGCCAGGGCTTTGTCAAGCCTGACCTTAAAAACCTCTAAGGAAGGAGATTCCACCACCTCCCTAGGTAACCCATTCCAGTGCTTCACCACCCTTCTAGTGAAGAAGTCTTTCCTAATATCCAACCTAAACCTCCCCCACTGCAACTTGAGACCATTATTCCTTGTTCTGTCATCTGGTACCACTGAGAACAGTCTAGATCCATCCTCTTTGGAACCCCCTTTCAGGTAGTTGACAGCAGCTATCAAATCCCCCCTCATTCTTCTCTTCTGCAGACTAAACAATCCCAGTTCCCTCAGCCTCTCCTCATAAGTCATGTGCCCCAGCCCCCTGATCATTATTGTTGCCCTCTGCTGGACTCTTTCCAATTTTTCCACATTCTTCTTGTAGTGTGGGGCCCAAAACTGGACACAGTACTCCAGATGAGGCCTCACCAATCTCAAACAGAGGGGAATGATCATATCCCTCTATCTGCTGGCAATGCTCCTACTTATACAGCCCAAAATGCCATTAGCCTTCTTGGCAACAAGGGCACACTGCTGACTCATATCCAGCTTCTCGTCCACTGTAACCCTAGGTTCTTTTCTGCAGAACTGCTACCGAGCCACTCGGTCCCTAGTCTGTAGCAGTGCATGGGATTCTTCCGTCCTAAGTGCAGGACTCTGCACTTGTCCTTATTGAACCTCATCAGATTTGTTTTGTCCCAATCCTCTAATTTGTCAGCCTCTCTAGCCTCACACACACTAGTCTCTATGAAGGGTCGGCAACCTTTCAGAACTGGTGTGCCGAGTCTTAATTTATTCACTCTAATTTAAGGTTTCGCGTGCCAGTAATACATTTTAACAGTTTTAGAAGGTCTCTTTCTATAAGTCTATAATATACAACTAAACTATTGTTGTATGTAAAGTAAATAAGGGTTTTAAAATGTTTAAGAAGCTTCATTTAAAATTAAATTAAAATGCAGAGCCCCCTGGACCAGTGGCCAGGACCTGGGCAGTGTGAGTGCCACTGAAAATCAGCTCGTGTGCTGCCTTCGGCACGCGTGCCATAGGTTGCCTACCCCTGCTCTATGACCTCTCCCCGTGGACTTTCTATCATGCCGCATCTATGATCTGGAGGTTGCTTCTGGTCTCAACTCTGCACCGTCTGGACTGTCAAACTGTAGAGAGCAATGAGTGAGTGAGGTAGAGAAGCCGATCTAATCACTGACCAGGCATTGTGCAGCCTGTTTGTCACGGTCCTCTGTGAGCCAGGAGGACTCTGGGGATCCTGGGTCAGACAGTGCCACTGAGACATCGGGGGGAACAGCCCACTGGGAATGGAAAAATGGACTTCTCTAGCCACAATCATCCTAGCCCCTATGGCCTGGAGGACTCCTGTCTACCCAACCCTCTGGCCTCTTAGCTCTATGACCCCTGGAAGCTTCTCACCCCTCCCTTCCTGCAGCACCAGGGATGGGAGGGGAGGGTGAAGAACTCCTAGGGGTGCAGGAGGAGAAAAGGGGCCCTGAGGGGCAGATGTGGGGGCTGCAGGGTCACAATTGGTGGAGGGGCTGGGGGCAGAAGTGATGTGGGGTTGAGGGGCAGAATTAAAGTGGGGCTGGGGACAGGCATATGTGGGGTGGCAGGGACACAGAATTAATTGGGATTTGGTGTTTTGGGAAGAAGCGGGAAGCTCCGCACCAGTCGGGAGCCTGGGAGAAGGAGACCCAGGGACTGGGGAGTGTGCATTCATCCCAATATCCAGTAGAAATGAGTGACTAGTGTAGACACTTACTACATCGATAGAAAGGTTTTTTTCATCAATGCAGTAAATCCACCTCTAGGAGAGGCAGTAGTTAGGGCAACAAAGAATTCTTCCCTTGACCTACCTGCATCTACATCAGGGATTAGATCGACCTAACTACGTCACACCGGCTGTGAATGTTTTCACAGCTCACAGCAATCTAGCTAGGCTGACCTAAGTTGTAGGGGTAGACCAGGTCTCAGGAAGAATAATAGTATGTCTACACTACAGTTGCTACTACATCAGAGCTACAGCGCTACAGCTGTGTCACTGACGTGCCATAGTGTAGATGCATCCTGCATTGACAAAAGTGTTTTTTCCATTGCTCTAGTTAATCCCCCTTTCTGAGAGGGCGTAGCCAGATCACCGGAAGAATTCCATCATCTACATTGGGTTGATCTAGCTGTGGCACTCAGGGTACACAATGTTTCACAGCCCTGAATAATATCACTGTTAGGATATAGATATTCAGGCCTGTCTGTAAAGGCCTATACTTTAAGAATTTAGGTATGTTTATCACTTAGCTAGTTATAGAGGTATAAAAGAAAGAATCAAAATCAAAATGTCTGCCTGTATAAGGCCTTTTCTCACTGTGACAGACTGAGGCTCTGTTCTTAGGCTAAGGCCTTTGGCTAAGCAGCAGAGGCAGCCATAAGCTGGGAAGCGAACGGTCACATCCTTATATTCCAAACTAGTCACATTGAAATAAGGTGCTATTGGGCTGTTAGGAATACAATCCTGTCCTGATAATGCCCATCACCTCCAGAGAAAGGGAAGAGCCTAGAAGATTTAAAGGAAACTTAGTTTGATAGCATCCTGTCTGGCAAGAACTCACTTATCTATAGCAGGGGTGTAAAATCCTCATTTCTTTGTTGTTCTATCATTGGAGTCTCCACTTCCCTATTGTTTGTCTGTATAATCTCTGTCTGGTTCTGTGATTGTTTCTGTCTGTAATTTTGTTGGGTGTAAACCAATTAAGGCGGTGGGATATAATTGGTTAGATAGTCATGTTACAATATGGTAGGATTGGTTGGTTAAATTTCAGTAAAATGATTGGTTAAAATATAGCTAAGCAGAACTCAAGTTTTACTAGTCTGCAGCCAATCAGGAAGTAAAGGGGGGGGGGGGGGAAAAGGAACAGGGGATGGGGGGGGGTGAATTGGAATCATGTTTTACTAAGGGGGGGGGGAATGGGAACAGGGAATGGGAACAGGAACACAGGCAAGGCTCTGTGGTGTCAGAGCTGGGAAGGGGGACACTAAGGAAGAAATTGGAATCATGCTTGCTGGAAGTTCAGCCCAATAAACATCGAATTGTTGGACTTCGGGTATTGTTACTCTCTGTTCAAGTTAGAAGGACCAGGGAAGTAAGTGGGTGAAGGAATAAGCCCCCTAACAGTCACCAGGTTGATCTAAGTGTTAAGTGTAGAGCAGGACTAACAGGGGTTTCCCTGGAGCTAGCTGAAAACACAGGGGGCTGAGGGGTTAGCTGGCAGCTTGGTGTGCGTGAGGTAGAAAGCCAAAAGAAGCAGTCGTGAGTGTGATCATGGTAGGAAACTGAGAGACAGAACTTGCTTCAGGCACAGGGTTCCCTGGGAAGGCCGATGTGGAGTTCTGAGTAAGGAAACTGCCGGCTTCTATTAGTTTCTACTGTGTTCAGGACACAGACATGTGTGGATGTTCTTTGTAAATAATAAAGGTTGCACCCAAGAAATACCTGACTCCTATAATCAGTTTCTCCTGCCAATGAAAGAATCTAGCAAGGCCCCAAACACTGGGTAACTGCTGAGGTCAAAGGAGCAATGGTGCAACCCGGGTCAGAATCTAGACCTATGGCCGCAAATGTGTTGGTGAGAAATATTTGCTGGGCGCTCCAGCAGCAAAGAGCCTGTGCAGAGGAGCAGATTGCTGCTCATTGTGGACTTCAGCATGTCCAGCTTTGTGTGCCGAGCAGGCCCCATTGTCCCTTCTCTCTGAGCTGACACCTCTCCCCAGAGTCCGGCAAAACCCAAACTATGATCTCTGGCTTGTATTTCCCCCCAGCAGACCCAGTCCCCACAGTGATTATGGGCTCAGTATTGGCCCAGGGAGAAAAAACGACTGGAAGAGACTGGGGCAGCTGGAATGGGGTGGGGGTGGGGAATGGGTAGGATTGTTACTTTCCATTCTGCATTTGGTGTTTTACAAAGTTTAAACCTAAAATCTTCCCAGGTCTTAGCTGGCATTTTGAAGGGGCTGGTCTGTAACCTTTAGATTGTAACATCATAAAGCTTAGAGGATTTACCATGAAATCACCCTTCAGCTCAAGAGTTGCTCTGGATTAATAAGTTGCTGCCATTTTCATGCCTTGTCACTAGCACACGCCAGCTGCCTCTGACCTCAACCCAGGGAGTCCCTCTAGCCTGGCTGGTCCCAGGCGGGTGGTTAGATGTTCAGCAAGACACAGCCAGGCCAAGGCTCCTCTGCACACACATTGTCACTGAAATAACTCAAGAGGGTTTAGTTCCCACCTATTGTTGTTTCAGTACAAGTCTATGTGTGGCTGTGGGTGCCCTCATTGTGTATTAATATAACCCTTCTGCCAAGGGGAGCTGGCAGCAGCCAGGGCTTGGTTCAATATCTAGGGGTTCCTTTTCAACAGTACAACACAGAACCGGCTTGAGCCCCCACCCAGTAACCATGGAAAATTACACACCACCTCCAGGCACCTCTAGTGGCAATATTTCCCCTCTTGCAAGCACAGAGTCCGAGTGTATTAAAGAAACTTTTAATGAAAGGAAGGAAGTAACCCAGCATTAATTTGGGAAAACGCCACAAGCAGGATTCATAAACATAAAACCATGAGCAAACACCCACCTCAGAGTTCATTGGGCAGTGTCCTTTTGCTCAGGTTTCTAAGTCCAGCAACCAAAAGTGCCTTTAACATACCTCTCCTTCTCCCCCTGCCACACTCACAGTAAAGACCCAGAGTTCAGTGGTGCATCTCCAGAGTGCACCTCCCACCCTGGCGGGGGGGAAGGCAGTACACCTTGCTCGCGCTGCTGTCCAGGCATTTGCTCTGGCACTGGCTGACCTGCCAGCAGTTCACCACTCTACTAGCCACTTCTCCAGCCGCTCAGCCAGCTGTCCGCTCGCCACCCCACCTTCTCCGGGAGGTCTTGAGGTCTTACCACTTAGCACAGCTCTCAGTTATTTCAGCTGTTAGTGGGGCAGCCTCATTATTGGCATAGACAGGGCAATCTATTGTATCAGAGACAGTGTCCCAAAGCAGGCCTAATGCTTAGGCCTGGTTATCTGTGATTTCAGTTTTGTTGGTGTGCAACCAGGCACACCCTGGAGTCTCAATCAGCTTTGTTATTATACAGTAGAGAAAGAAAAGATCAAATAGTGTCTAGGGTCTACATCAAAAGGCACAAGTACCTATCCTAACCCTCTCTCAGCTGCACTGGACTTTGGCACCCACATCTCCTGCCCAGCGAGTGCAGTTTAGTTGAGGGTGAGTCCCTCAATCAGGGTATGCCAAGCACAGTTCTGCTGCCCTTGATTCACACAACAAGGAGAACAACCCTTTACTACCTGCCCCACTAACAAAGTGAGTGGTGATCCAACACCAGCCAAAAGTGACCATTTTGGCAAGGCAGCCCCATCATGCTGAGCACCTAGGCAGGGTGGGTGTGTCCACGCAAACAAGGGCAGTTCCTGAAGTCCTCTTCCCCAGCTCATCACTAGGTGTCAGGGGAGAGCTCATTCAGACCCTACTTACATTAAGAATGTCCTAGTTTGATTGAGGGCACATCTACACAGCACCTGGGAGGTGTGATTCCCAGCTCGGGTACATGTACACATGCTGACACTGCTGGAGCGAACACACTACCAAAAGCAGTGAAGTTGCTGCAGCAAGGGGGCAGTATGGGCTAAACACTGGAGTTCAATCCAGCCCGAACCTGTCTAGACATGTACTGTGTAGACAGACCCTGAGTTTAAGCTTTTGTGTTCTTGTTTGTTTGTTTCCATTCTGCTTCTGTGCTGCTGATATGAGGCAAGACCCATTATCAGAAAAACCATTTTTGATGCAGAGAGAATGGAAGCCAAGAGATCCCAGCTGTCATAGCCACAGTGACTCCTGTACGGGAAATCCAAGAGGAAACCAAATGTCCCATCTGCCTGGAGAATATCTCATGGACTCAGCGACCACACACTGTGGGCACAACTTCTGCCGAGGCTGCATCACTCAGTACTGTGAGACATGGACAAAGGGGTGCTGCCCCAGCTGCAGAGCTCTGATCCAGAAAGGGGATCTCTGAAATAAGGAGTGGGGACAGGGCATGCTCGGTGGATGAGGCAGAAAGAGGTGGGGAAAAGAAGCGGAAGGGGTGGAGTGGGGGTGGAAAGATGTGGGGACCTAAAGAAAGGGGTGGAGTGGGGGCAGGGCCTGGGGCTTGGGGGTCCATGAAAAATTTTAAATCAAAATGGGGGTCCTTGGGTTTCTAAAGTTTGAGAACCGCTGACTTAGAACATGATAGCCCCATGGTGAGCTATGAGAGGAGATGAAAGTGCTTGGCAGAACTAGATAATCTATGTGGGTTTTGTTGGAAAATTGGGGTTTTGGTTAAACTAATATTTTCACAAAAAGTGTCTGCTTTCTATTATTATTTTTTTTATTAAAAAAATGCTTCAAAACAGAATTATTTAATGAGAAAAGCAAAATAAATAAATTAATAAATGGACATGCAACTACCGTGTGCCATGGGAGATGTTGAATGGTTGTTTAATGTCCCCATTCTACTGTTTGGGCTAGGGATCCCAGATGGACTTAATCTCCCATGATGCACTGTGGCCATGGGATGCCCATGATGCAATGTCTCACCAAGAGGAGAAACCACGGTGCATCATGGGAGATTCATGGGTGGCAGGTGAAGCTTCCTCTGGGGGAGGCTAGCTCCCTGTCCCACCTCTACCATCCAAGGCCCTGCCCACACTCCAGCTCCGCTCCATCCCAAGCCCACTCGGCCCCCTCCCAGCTCAGCTTCCCTGGACTTAGGCTCCCATTTATATAGTTTTATCAGGGACCCTAGTCTGTACAGGAGGATGGAAGCATGAGAAACCTGAACAACAAGTTCTTTCAGGTACCACAGTGACATTTCCAAATTGCAATATTTTGCGTTTTGGCCAAAATATTTCACTATTCAATTTTTCACTGAAAAATTGAAGTATCTCTGTGTGTGTGTGTGTGTGTGTGTGTGTGTGTGTATGTTCTCACCATTTCTACCTCTCCAAAGAGATTTTCATGAGAAATGCATATGCTGATTTCATTTTTGAAGTGAACATAAAAATACAAGAATGGCCAACGGTCCAACTAGCCCAGGATCCTGTCTTCCGACAGTAGCCGATGCCAGGTGCCCCAGAGGGAATAAACAGAACAGGTAATCATCCAGTGATCCATCCCCTGTCGTCCATTCCCAGCTTCTGGCAAACAGAGGCTAGCACCATCCCTGACCATCCTGGCTAATAGCCATTGATGGATCTATCATCCAGTCACTTATCTAGTTCTTTTTTGAACCCTGTTATAGTCTTGGCCTTCACAACATGCTCTGGCAAAGAGTTCTGTAGATTGATTGTGGATTGTATGAAGAAATACTTCCTTTTGTTTGCTTTAAACCTGATGCCTAGTAACTTCATTGGTGAACCTTAGTTTTTGTGTTACGAGAAGGAGTAAATAACACGTCCTCATTTACTTTCTCCACACCAGTCATGATTTTATAGACCTCTATCATATCCCCCTTAGTCATCTCTTTTCCAAGCTGAAAAGTCCCAGTCTTATTAATCTCTCCTCATTCGACAGCCGTTCCATACCCCTAATAATTTTTGTTGTTCTTTTCTGTACTTTTTCCAATTCCAATCAATCTTGTTTGAGATGCGGTGCCCAGATCTGCACACAGTGTAGTTACTGGAAAGGATTCTATGTCTGTCTCACTGACGGAGGTGCAAAGGAGTAGCTAGAGATGTGGGTACAGGAGTTGAGTCACAGGTCTTTAGATGTTGCTGTCTATGTGGCTAGTGTGCTGGATATGTCTAGTAACATGTATAAGGAGTTGGTGCTTTGCACTGGAGCGGATCAGGAACCAGAATGTCCATTTTGAGGGAAATTCCATTTTTATTTTTTCTACTGAATCAGAATGAAAAAAACCCCTCCCTGCAACACCAAATAAATATTAATAATTTGGGTTGAACTGAAATGTTTCATTTCAGTAAAATTGTACAGTTCTAGTTTGATTTTGACTTTTTAATTGTATATTATAATTGGTAATGTAATGTAAAATAAACTTTGAGACAAAGTCATTTCAAACTGAAAAACCAGAAGGGAACATTTTAACCTTGTGACCCGGGGTGCCTGGGGCAGCCCAGGGTGAAAATACCAAGGTCTGGGCAGGTTGCAAAAGGAGAGCAGATTCTCCCATAACTGGTGGTTAACACTGAAGTTAGACTCACCAACCTGTCACAAACTGTGCTTCTGATCCCTTACACTGGTTAGCAAGAAGCTGAAAAAATGAAATCACAGAGCCTGCTTTACTGCATTCCAGCTCTCCGGCTCCCAATCAGCACCTAGGTCCAGTACAGTGAGAAGTTATTTGAAACTCTGCTCACAATACAAAATGTTCTTCTGAACCCCAAAGGGTCAGTCACATTGCCAGGTCAGTATTAATTTGGATCTTACCCAAAATACCAGGCTGCCAACCAATCCCTTAGTGTGTAAAACTAAAGGTTTATTATAAAAGAAAAGGAAAGAACAAGGAGAGAGTTGTTAAATGGTAAAGAAATCAGATACATACATAAGACTTCAAAGTCCATATATCAGGTTCTTAGCAGTATTGGTGAGTTTGCTGGCTTGAGAGTCCCTCTGAAACACATCCACAGCTTAGATAGGTCATCCAGTCCTTTGTTCAGAGCTTCAGTTTGTAGAGAAGTTGCTCGAAAGGCAGGAAGCAGGATTATTGATGAAAAATGGAGATGACGCAGCTGCTTTTTATATTCTTTTTGCCATGTGGCTGGTACTTCCTGTGTCCCAAACACAAGCTTCACAGCACATGACATGGAAAAGCCTTAGCGTTCTGTCCATAGGCATGCCCCTACATATCTTGCTGACTCATCAGGTGTAGCCCCTTGATTCTTTCAATGGATCCAGTGTACAGCTGATGGCCCTTGATGGACCATCCAACAGGCTAACTAGTGCTGATACCAATCTCTCTGGGGGTGTCACCCAGATACACAGCACAAGTTTGAAATAAAGATACATCACACATATTCCTAAGTCACGATACAAAGATGATACAAACATATAAATGTGATTCCCACTGATACCTTACAGGGTATATCTGATAAGATTCATTGCACTTTTATAATTTTTGTATCAATACTATCGTAAAATGTCCCAAATATTCCATACAGTGTCACAAACCTTATTGAAATGCTTCCCTGAAAAAAATCATCCAAGTGGACACATTCCCATGGAAAGTTTTGATTTCAACAAAATGGCATTTTCTGACAGAAAAATTATTCCCTTAGAAATTTTTTTCACCAGCTCTAATTTTTACAAGTGAGTGACTAGAGGACAGGGCAGGCTGCATGGCAGTGGGGTATCTGCAACATTTTGGAGGAGTTAATGTCAATTTGGGCTCGTCACTAGGGCCCTACCACATTCAGGGTGCATTTTGGTCAATTTCACGATCATAGATATGGTCAGAGGTTGGCTGCGTGTGTTTATTCAGTGTGCTGTCCCAGCTCTGCGCAGATAGCAGAGACAACAGAGCTTAATTAAACTACTCCATAAATCCACAGCCTCGGTTTTCAGTGAAAGCACCCGGCCAGGTTTATTGTCGACGAAGCACAGTAATATCACCTGGCAGATTCTACAAGGATACTAAGACATGTGTGCTCATGACAATGGATGTAGCTCAGTCAGTGGCGGGACTTTCCACTTGTCCCTAGGCTGGTCACAGACACTCCTTCTGAGATACATCTGTATACACCAATACAAAGAAGTTGTGTATTGCCTCTAACGTATCAGGGTGCCACCCATTGCCTTGTACATGCTAGTTTGATTAAAATATCTCTAACCATCATGCTGTCATCCTGACCTTATCTATAGGAGGGGTCAGTGTGTTCCTGTTCTCTTTGGGGAATGTGTTGGTATCTGGGTGTTCTGGTACCACCCGTCTGGAATGTGCCTGAGTGAGTGCTCTGTGCTCAGCACCTCTTAGGAATATGTGTTTCTGCAACATCAGTCCTGTGCTTGCCAAATTCCATGAGCAGGGCCTGCCTCTTGCTTACAATTTAACTTTGCTTTCTGTCAGCAAAGTTTTGACTGCTTTAGTTCAGGCCACAGGCCTCATACCAGGCCTCTAATACAAGGCCTTATGTTTCATGTCCTCTCTTACTACATTAGGATTTTTCAAATGGTCAATTTCACAGTTTCAGGTGTTTAACTCTGAAAATTTTATAGTGTTGAAACCATGGGGGTCCCGACCCAAAAGGGGGGTGATGGAGGGGGTCACAAGACTACTGTATGGGACTTTTGGGATTGCCACCTTTACTTCTGCACTGCTGCTGGCAGGGACGCTGCCTTCAGAGCAGAGGAGCTGGAGAACAGCGGCTGCTGGCTGGGCACACAGTCCTAAAGCTAAAGCCAGGGCCACCACCAGCAGCAGTGCAGAAGTGAGGGTTGCAGGGTATGTGTGTGTGTGTGGAGGGGGGGGGCAGGTTACCATACATCTGGGTGTTCATGGCAGCCTTCCACCCTGGTTGGGGGTTGACAGCTTGGGCTGCAGCCTCTCCACCCTGGTCAGGGGCTGACAGCCACCCTTACTTCTGCGCTACCTTCAGAGTTGAGCTTCCAGCCAGCAGCCACAGAGCTTCCTGCAGCTGGGAGAGGTTCCCAGAGGTGGGTCTGAGATGGCTTTGGGAGCGGCCCCTGCAGGGGAAGTGAAAGTCCCAGCCTGGGCTGGGACTAGCAGCTGGCAAACGGTGCATGGTTGGAGCCCCCAGCTGCGATGCCCCCAGCCCTGCTCCTCCTCTACAATAGCCAGATTTCATGGTCCGTGGCGCATTTTTCACAACCATGAATTTGGTAGGGCCCTACTCATCACTTCATTCAAAGGTTCTTCACAGTCTACAAAAAAGAAACAGCATGTGACCGCACCCAGAAAAGAAACGCCTAATGAAAATGCAAACTTCAATCAAACCATTTCTGAGCAGAAGGAAGTGAAACTAAACTCCTCTCTGGTCTCTTTCCTGCACTAGAAGCCATGGCTGCTGTGAATCCAGCAAAAGCTCTCCAGGATGAAGTGACCTGTCCCATCTGTCTGGAGTATTTTAAAGATCCGGTGTCTCTAGACTGTGATCACAGTTTCTGCTGAGTCTGCATCACCCAGTGCTGGGAGGTATTCAATACAGACGTCTCCTGCCCTCAGTGCAGAGAGATCTTTCCCCAGAGGAACCTCAGGCTGAACAGGCAGCTCAGGAATATTGTGGAAGCAGCCAGAGAACTCAGGTTGCAGACAGTGAGGGAACCAGAAACAGAGAGTCTGTGTGGGAAACACAAGGAGCCTCTAAACTGTTCTGCAAAGAGGACAAAATCCCCATCTGCCTAGTGTGTGTCTAGGGTGACCAGATGTCCTGATTTTATATGGACAGTCCCGATTTTGGGGGCTTTTTGTTATATAGGGACCTATTCCCCCCCCCCCCCCCCACCCGCTGTCCTGATTTTTTACACTTGCTATCTGGTCACCCTATGTGTGACAGATCCAAGGAGCACAGAGATCACACTGTGATTCCTGCAGAGGAAGCTGCCAAAGAATTCCAGGTAGGAAATGACCAACCGTTGTTTTTTTGGGAAACTCACCTTCCCCAGCATTAGGGTTTCCTTGAGCCCCAGACAGCCACTCAGTGAGCCTCCACTGGCGAAGAATGAGGGTTTTCAGGCCTAAATAGGTTTCCCAGTGACTGGGAATCCTCCAAAGGCTCATGCAGGTGAAGTGTGGCCCTCAATAAACGTCCTATGGCTAACTCACTGGAGTGAGGGTTAGTGAGTAACCCGCACCCCACCCCTCCTGCTCCCCACACATGGAGTCCTGGTCACTGAATGACCCCCCTTCTCTGCCCCTCACCACTTCCACCATCTCCCAAAGCTATAACCACCATGTCCGTGCTTCTCCTCTCCTTGGGGCCCAGGAAGCAGTAGAATGCAGCTGTGGTTGTCCTCTTGGCATACATCCCCTTCACTCTTTTCCTCTAGAGCTCCTCACAAGGACCAGAAGCAGGGCCATCCTTAGGCTGTATGGGGCCCTATGCAGTATTATTAAACTGGTGCCCCTTTGTCCGACAGCAGCCCGGGCTCGCGTGTATATTTTAGATAAGGGTGGTCTTTTGAAGGATTTATTTAAAAAACTATATGTCTCAAGATCCAAGCATTTAAGGCTAAAGATGTATACTCAGATTGTGCATCTAAAAATCTATACAAGGATTCCTTTAGAGATGTGATTTTATAATCTTCATCAACACATTAATGAAATATTTTTAAAGCAAATTTTAAACTAAGGTTCTGTAGACTGACATGTTCTGAGTAAATATTACAGAGATGCACAACTGTTTTTGTCAGTAAATTCAGAAACTGACGGTATATACCTAGGGGTTGGCAAATGCCTGTTAAATGACTTCATTACCCCTTGAATGGCTCTTTAACAGTTTCAATGTTATGCTAATAGGTCTGGCAGGCTGGAGGCTTTTTCACTTTTAAGTACAAGATCCCCTCTGGAGGAAGACTCACCAGGCTGCAGCAGCCAGCTGTGGTGGGAGCCTGCAGGAAGGGTCAGAACAGAGATGGGAAGAAGAGGGAGGGTGGACACTAAGACCCAGGGGTGCCCCAAATTTTCGGGTCCCCTACGCAGCCACGTATGCTGCGTATGCCTAAGGATGGCCCTGACCAGAAAGGAGTCCCACCCTCATGAGACTTAGGACGGGCACTGGAGTGGAGCTCAGGCAGACCCTAGCAAATCTGTCTGATGCAGGGACTGGGTTGGAGGGGACAGCAGAGCAATCAGGCATGTAGCAGGGTTATTGCCTCCAGAGGGCACCGTCATGGCCTGGGGTGGCTCTGCAGAGGCCCTGCCTCAGTCCCTTTTGAGAAAAATAATCCACAATGGCTTTTTGTGGCCACTAACACCCTTGATCTCTCAGCAGGGACTCCCAGGACTCCTAGTCTGGAGTTCGGCCTTATCACCCAGAAGAAGATCCAAGGCCTCCTCTGCCTTCTCCACAGGCCTCTTCCCTCTGGCCCTCCATAGGCCTCTGTTTTACCTACCCCAGGCCTGATTGGATGACATGATCCCACCAGTCACCACTCCCCATTTTCCCCACCAGGGGAGGAGAACTGGCTATATTACAGGCGGGGCTGAGACCCCTCTGCTTTTACTGGGCCAGCCACCCTGTGACCAGCATCATCCCTCATCCATGTCTCCTGAGGCCATGGGGAGAGAGTCCCAGTCCTGCAGATTTCAGTTGGGAAATTATGGCCGTAGATTTCAGTGTGGAAACCTTGTGCCCATAAAGTTTCCATGTTGACATTAATAATAATAATAAATAATAATAATAATAATAATCAACAGAATGCACTGATTTCTATTGCAGTGGCATCTCTGGGCCCCAATGAGAGATTAGGGGCCTGTTGTGCCAGGCACCGTACAGACAAGTCCGGCAGAAAGAGCTCACAGTCACAGTCTAACAAAGACGATCTGCAGCAGGTGGATAAAGAAACAACTGGGGGTTGGAGTGGGGGACAAGTAAAGAGCATTGTGTTTGCATACACTGGCAATCGCGATACTTAGGTCATCATGGGTGGCCACCATTCCAGATTTCAAAGCTGTCCATTTTCTCTGGCGCAGACGTAGGTGCCCATACTTTTCTATGGGGAGTGTTTTAGGTGCTGGAGTGTCAGCAGGTACGAGGGGAAGTCCACGGCCCAGTCTCCAAAAGGCGGTGGGTATAATAGGCCAAGGGTCACACCACCTGCAGTCTGCCTCTTCCCTTCCTTTCTCTGCCCCTTCCCCAAAGTCCACCCAGCTGCCTTGCTGACTCCCTCCTCTTTTCCACTCCACCCCCACACCTGGAGGTCCCCGCCTCTTGCCACGTTCCTCCTCTCCTCCATTCCCCCTCGAGGCCCCCCTCCCGCCGCTCGCCACGTCCCTCTTCTCCTCCACCCTCTCCCCCATGAGTCCCCTTGTGAAAGTGAAATGAATTATATTAAAGAAATAGAATGGATTAAAGAAATGCTGTATGTGCCTTTAAGTAGAAATGAGGAATGCTGCGATCCAGGTGTCAGGAAAGCAGACATTAAGGTATTAAGAGTGATTGGTGAAGTATTAGCCTTAGATCGATAAGAGTTAGTTAGGAAGCAGGATATGCATGTTGTGCCCCAGGTAAACTTTACAATGTTGCTCTCTTTGTCCCTTTGTTTAGTTCACGCCCTTCTATCTGTATAAATAGCACAGTTTGGGTCTTGCATGGGACTCACTTTATCATCTGTATATGTTGGCATAGCGCTGTGTCAATAAACGGAGTGGTCATAACAAATTGTGAGTCCAGATTCTAACTTTGACACCCTCCACCCACTGCTCTCTCCTCTCCTCCACCGCCCTCCTCACCGCTTAATTAAAGTCTCTTTATAGGTAACAATTTATATTTATGAACTAACAGAATTAGAAAATCCAATGGACTAGAACAATCTGCCCTCCCTCATGCCCCCACTGATACACGTTCACTCTGCAGTTTCACAGTTTCCAGCGTCTGTCAGCCCAGAGTTTGGAGGACGTTTAGTTTTGTCTCAAGGAATCTTCTTGTGTGATCTTTGTTTCCTGTTCTGAGTTCCAGCTTAAATAAAGCCACGTATTCCTGAGTGTGATGTGTTGGGTTCTATCCCTCTGCTCCCTTCTGGCTTACAGTCCCTTTGTGCTCTGACAATTTCTCCATTCCTGTCATTCCCCTTGTATGCCTGAGGGTGCTGTCCAGAGATGTTGTTTTACAGTCCTTACTATTTTCTTATTTTCACTACAGCTCACACCCTGCTTATTTCTTAAATCAGTTTCTCTTTATATTTTATTACAGGTTATTTCCTTCACATGTCACTCTTGTGAATGATTGCTTTGCCACCCTGGGGAATGTGAACTTTTGTCTGCTGCTTCATGATCCTGGGATACTATGTGCTGTGTGTGGTCTGTATGTGTATGTGTGTGTGTGTGCGTGTGTGTGTGTGTCAGTTCCGGGGTTTACCATGGCGCTGGGCCCAGAGTCAGAAGGGGCCCTGGCCAGCCCCCACCCCTGCTCTGCCCCCACCCTGCCTCTTCCCCAAAGCCCCCACCCCTGCTCCGCCCCAGCCCCACCCCTCTTGGGGTGGTGGCCATGACGTCCACCTGTCGGTTTTCAGGCTCCACTCTGGCCACAGCAGCCATCAGATGACCCAAGTGAGCCCAGCTAGCCTAGGACTGGTGGGTACAGTGGTAGTTTAGGGGGAGGAAGAGCCCCAACCGGAGCTGCGCTGTGGGGGGAGGAGTAGTCCCGATCCCGGCAGGAGCTGTGCTGGGAGGGAGTGAGGAGGAGGTGAAGCCCCGACCCTGGCAGGAGCTGCGCTGGGGGTGGGGGGAGGAGGAGAAGCCCCGACTCCAGCAGGAGCTGTGCTGGAAGAGGGGGAGGAAAAGCCCCGACCCCGGCAGGAGATGCGGCGCTGAAGCCCCCAGCTGCCTTAGTGGCAGAAGCTGAGGGGCTGAAGCCCTGACCCCACTCTGTGCGGAGCTGGCCTGAGCCCCTCTCTCTCCCATTCCCCCTATGTGGAGCTGGCTCTCATTCTCAGGCTCTGGAGAAATTAAGCCCAAATTTACCAACCTTGGTATGTTCGTTTCCCCCATCATGACACAGCCATTAATGGATTTAGCCTAGGAGGCAGGGTCAGCATTAGCCCCATTTGGCAGGTGGGATCTAGGGCACCCAGAGGTGAAATGACTTTCCCAAGGCTAAGCAGGGAGTCTGTGGTAGAGGAGAGACCAAACCCAGAACACCTGGCCCCCAGGCCTGTGCCTTAACTGCCCACTGGCAAAACCAAAAGTCAGCACCTATGGTGGGATGGGGAAGAGAAGGGGATAGGGGAAGCGGGGGCCCAGCATGCAGATCCCCTTGGCAGTAGCTGGGGCTCCCCTGTTAAGCAGGCCCATCAAACCTCACCCTGACAAGCCCCACCTCCCCTGCATCTGTACCACCCCGATGAGCCCCCCCAGACACCCTCCCCACTGAGCCCCAACCACCTACACCTGGACCCCCACCCAAATGAACCCCACCTCTCCTGCACCCAGACCCCTCCCCCCTGCTGAGCTCCAACCACTTTCACTTGGTCCCCCGTGCCAACTCCCATTGCCCGTGCACTGGCACCTCCCTGTGCATCCAGATCCCCCACTGAGATGCCTGCACCCAGACTGCCCCACATGGAACCCTCTTACCACCCCTCACAGACCCCTCTTACCCCCATCTGGATCCCCCCACACTAAGTCCCTCTGCACTTGGATCCTGCTGCCAGGCTGAGCCTCCCTGCTCACATCTGGTGGGCCTGGCGCAAAAGGAGCAGGGCCCCAGGGTGTTTCTGGGGCAGGCCTGGCCCTTGTGCTGTGTCAGGGTCAGGTTCAGCCTCACTGCCAAGTCCCTGTCCCAGGTGGGCGGGGGAGGCTGCAGGGTAATCTCCCACCTCAGTGGCCTGTGCTCCCCACTGCCATGGTGGAGCTTCCACATTTATTTATTGTAAAAAAAAAGTGCAGAATTTAAAAATATTATGCACAGAATTTGATGCAGAATTCCCGTCGGAATATGGGGCGCTGTACAGCTGTGATGGTGGGACTGTGAAGGGGGTGCTGGAGAGTAGGGGATCTGTGGGTGAGGGAGCTGGGCAGAGTGTGCAAGGTGCTGAGCAGTTGTGGTGGGAGGTCAGCGGGAGGGGTTTCTGGGCAGAGGGTGCTGGGCATAGCGGGTCTGGGGGCATTGGGCATAGGGATCTTTGGGGGAGGTCTCTGCTTGAGGGGGTGCTGGGCATAAGGGCAGGGCACTGGGCAGGGGGGCAGGGCTGGGTGGGCCAGTGTGCATCTAGCAGTTGTGGGTTTGTAAACAGTGCCCTTGTGCTGGGCTGAGTGGGGCCACTCCCACTATGCTGCACCTCATTGCTCCCAACTGGCCCCTCACTCTGTGGACCGCCCCCCATCACATGCCCTATTTCCCCAATGGGGGCCCACAAATATGTTTGGCGCCGAGCCCACAAAAAGTTAATCCGGCCCTGTGATACAGACTGAAATCACCATAGCTTTGCAGTTCCTTTTCTACTTTCGCTTTCTATCTTGGTGACGGCATCGAGAGAGACACATTTCACTTCAGCGTCCAACAAAAAATAAACGCCATATTGGCAGAAATACGGAAGGAAAGACCAGGATTCAGCTCTTTGTCTCTGTAATTTCTTACTAAGAATTAATTTTGCAGTCTCATCACTGAACGAGTCACTGACAATGTAAACTAATTAGAGGAGAATGGATGAGGATTTTAGAAAACCTGGGAACACCAGAGAGAGCTCAAAACTGTTCCAAAGCTTATTTCCAGGATGTGTCAGGTAAGTGAGCTTCTGTCACTTGAATACCATCTCCCTTGTTCTTTGATATCGCCTAGTAGACATTTATTCCCTGTGTGAATTATTACCTGCAAAATGATCCAATAATCCCAGGATAAATGTGTCTTACTCTGAATATAAAGTTTGCTTTTGAACTATATATTCAAAATGATATATGAGCTATTTTTCCCTCTCCTTTCATTGTAGTGTAACTCCAGACTATTCTGGTTATTTGGTTTAAGAATTTATTTCTTTGCTCCTATACTTTATTCAAGAAAACTGGACCTGATCCTGCTCTCAATGCATTCAAAGGGAGATTTGCTATGTATTAACTTATTGTATATTTCTGTTTTGTAAAGTAAGTTACAAACTCTTGTAAATCCGAATTTATGGGAAGTGTCTTTGTGTTCCCTGTTACTGAATAACTTTGTTTATGGGACTGAATCATTTTGCCTTGGATATTTTGAAAGAAAAGAAATGGGTAAAAAAAACCACCCAAGAATCTTTCTCTCTCTCTCTCTCTCTCTCTCTCTCATACACACACACACACACTTTCTCATTTCTTAAAACTTTTTTTTCTCCATTGATGGAATCACTACCAACTTTTACACTGGTCTGACTTTTTTTTAATGTGGATTTTGTAGAGATTGGACAAAATCAGAGTTGTAAAGGAAACACATTTTCAACTGTAATTGAATGGCTGTTCTCACTCCATAACATGAAAGAGTTCACTTAACAATGCATTTGTCCCTTTTTTATTTAATGTGGCCTCTTTAATTTTGACTTTAGTGATTTAATGTTACTCAGTGTTATGCTCACTATGATGAGTTTTTTTTCTCCTCCTTCCTGTTGTCTAGATCAAGTTACAGTGAAGATGAAGATTCTCTCATTCTGCCACAGCTCCAGAGCCAGCTCCCCTCTCCCTGGTTTTATTGTTTTCTTCCTTATTTGTTATGTTCACAGGATGGAATCAGGTAGGAATCCGCCCTGTGTCTGCTGTTTCTTAGAGGATTTATTTAGGCCCCTGAAGTGTCTTAACAACATGCTCCACTCAAAGTCAATGTAACTATTCACAGTGTGTAAACTTAACCACACAGCAAGATCAGCACCTTCATTATTCATTTTTTGCCCTGATTGTGTTGCTGCTGGGTTATTTTATTTGCTTCTGGGATAGTGCCCAGGTCTGTTTCTTCACACACGTACTTTTTTTAAATTGGGCCTGTTAGCTAATACATATATGTTAGGTGCAGTATACACCATATGATTAGGCATTATGTGCACGGTAGTCTTATAATATACATTACAGAGAAAGAGAGAGAGAGAGAGTGTTGGGAAGTTAACTGAATGTATTATGCTTTTCCCACAATTCTCTTCACCAATATCTAATATCCCACAACACTTTAAAATCTGAAGTTAGTATTCACAATAGAAAATAGGAAGCCTAGCAAAGCCATGAAAGGTGTGTCCTCGCACTGGTTGGGATGTACCTCTACACCCACCTGGTTTGGAACTTGGTATCCAAAACAGGGTTAAGGAAGGTACAGAACAAGAAGTTAAGAAACTGGTGGGCTGGATCTTAGGTGATGTTTAAAGTGCTTTCTCACTTGTAAACAGCCACGGTATAAGTATAAGTTGGTTTAGGGTGTATTTTCCAAGCACACCTTGTGTGTAAGGTCAGCACACTGCAAGATAAAAATTGCTTTACAGGAGGCGGGTACAGATGTCTCCTTTTTGTAGTTTACTGTTTTGTCTTTAGGCAATAATTTTCGCTAAGTTTGGTTATTTGGTCTCTTGAGCATGTGAAGTATTGAACCATAATAGTCCAAAAATTGGCTCTAGCAATATGGCTATGTCTCAGGAACAACACCAAATGTGGCCCAACAACCCTACCCTTATTCCCGGTGAGGCCCAGCAAATTTCATGGCAATGTTGGTAAGCGTGTCAATTTGAGAGCACTTACAAAAACAGGCTGTTGAATAGTGTTTGTCTCAATTATACACTGAGCACGTCCATTCCCAGTTCTCTGCCTCAGTTTCTCTGATGTGTGACTGTGACATGGACTGAATACAGCTGTCTTCAGCTTCCCACCCCGTGTCAGCACTGCGTGCCTGTACCAATTCTCACCTCCCCACTGTGCCCAGTGCTCTGTGCCTGAGCCATGCACCAAACTTGCCTGTTATCAGCTCCACGCCCCATCTCAGTGCTGTGTGCCTGTGCCATACACTGAGGCTGAGTGTTCTTCTAACAGAGCCCCAGTCCTGCTGCCCATGAGCGCTGCTCTCTCTCAAACATTCAGGCTGAAATGTTCCATGTCAAGTGTCTGCCTCTGCCTGAACTTTTTGGAAAGTTTGTCTGAAATGGAACCTGTTGGATGTGTCCTTCATATCAAATTCCCACTTTCCTCTGAGCTGCTTTTTGTTGTTATTGTCCTGGTGCATTTTCCAGCACAGTTCACAGTGATTGGACCCCATGACCCTGTCACTGCCATCCTGGGTCAGGAAGCTGTGTTACCCTGTCACCTGTCCCCCAGGATGAGCGCTGCAAACATGGAGGTGAGATGGTTCCGATCTGAGTATTTATCCATTGTGCACCTGTATCGTGGGAAGGATCAGTATGATGGGCAGATGCCACAGTATCAGGGAAGGACAGAGCTTTTGAAAGCCGGACTCACAGATGGGAATGTTTCCTTGAGGATTCTCAATATCAGACGCTCTGATGAAGGACAATACCACTGCTTTGTTCAAGATGATACTTTTTATGAAGAAACCGTATTGGAACTGCGGGTAGCAGGTCAGAGGCTTGTGACAGTTTTAACTTTGTGCAGTTTGCAGGCTTTGTTCTTTCCTATTATAACAACTGTAACTCCCTGCTTGTGAAATATTTTACAATAACACAGTGTATCTAACTTTCAGCAAACAGCCACTTTCATACTAGAGAAAATATGCTGGAAACTTTCCCAACATGTTACTAAAAACATTTCAGGATGGCCAAGGCACTTTCTTGCCCAATATTAATTGCCCCCAAAGTAGTCTTTAGTTAAGAGGAAAAGGACTTATGCACAAATGTGGCCTTCCAGTTGCTCTGCAGTCATTTCTAGGATGTGTGGCTAAGGTGCGAATGCCAGACTTTTATGGCATTCTCATCGGTTCACTGTTGGTTGTTGCTTCGGGGTGTAGTTAAAATCAAATGCAGTGTTTTTATTTGCTGAGACTGTATAATGGTGATGATTGTCGTGGGTGTGATGGGTTCTCCCCGGGGTGCCACTTGGAACTGGGGTACAGCAGAGCCCTCTGTCTCACCAATCTGGGTTCCCTCTTGCACTGTGATGTTGTGACAAGCTGCAAAGCCCTCCACACTTGCACTCACACCAGCATCCACAGGCAGGGACCACACCCAGCTGTATTCATGAATGCATCTGTCCAGGCACTCATGAACCAACAATAGCGAGGCTTCAGCCAAAGCCCCCCCCCCCCCCCCCCAGCTGCCCAACCTAGGACCCTGGAGCTGTACCGTCCTGCCCTGGTCAAAAGCCTGACCAGTAAAGATTATTACAATTACCCAATTCGCCCCTCCCTCGATGTGGAGAGGAATATGCACAAAACCTTTGTTAACTGAGCTGAGATTTTCCCCCAACACTTCACTCAAACCACACTGTTTTAGGTAAAAAATATAAAATAGATTTATTAATGACAGAAAGATAGAGATTTTAAGTGAATATAAGTGATAGCAAACAGACCAAAGCAGATTACTTAGCATAATCTAAGCCTAATATACTACACAGGATTTGAATCAAACAGTGTCTCACCCTGTTAGATAATATGAGCAGTTTATAGATGTTTCACACACAGGCAGGTTTCCTTCTTTCCCACCTGGGACCAGCACTTCCCCAGTTCAAAGTCTGTGCTCTTCCAGAGGTATATCCAGATGTTGGGTTGTGGGGAAAGTGAGGCCTGTTGGTGATGTCATTTCCCCCTTTTATAGTTTCTTCCATATGGTGGGAACCCCTTTGTTCCAAGCCCGCTTCCCAGCCCAGTTTGTGGAAAAATACAGGTACCAAAACGGAGTTCAGTATCATGTGATCTAGTCACATGCCCCTGCATGCTTGATGAGTCATGGCAGCCATTATCCATAGGCTGTCTGAAGTGTCCCCTGGTGAGGACAAGACTTTTCCATAGCCCATTGTTTTTGCTGATTGGCCATTAGCGTTGTCTAGCTTCTTCACTGTTGTACCTGACTAGTTGTGGGTGTTACCCGGGACAAGCACATTTGAAATATAGATACATAGTCAATAGTCATAACTCCAGATACAAAAAGGATACATGCATATGTAACTTTAGCACCCTCATGGCCAAGATGGAGTCTGCTCTGCAGGCAGCTCTGGCCAAGAGAAGGCATGCGCAGGAATGCAGCAGGAGAAATCCCTTCCACCCCAGGGGCACCTGTTCCAAACCCCCCAGAGTGAACACACCCACCCACGGGAAAAGTACCATGGATATAACAAGGGAAATATTTATTTACAGAGGGATGAGAGGAGAAAAACAACAAGGGGAAATATAGGGGGAGCAGTAAAACAGGGCTGCATCCAAGCCTAGGCCCCACGGGCCCAGTGGTAGCACAGTCTGGAAGGGCAGACACTGAGCAATGTGTCTGCACACAGAGTTCAGAAGTCCTGAGCAAAGTTCCAGTCCGGTGGTGAGTCTTGGGTGCTCCTGGTCGTCTTCGGTGCCAGTGAACTTTCCCCCAACAAACCCCTCCAGTGCCCTCTTCTGCCGCTCTCTGCAAAGCCACCCAGAGCGACCACCTCCCCACTTAACTAGCTACAGCCTCCCTCCTTGTTCCCAATGCAGACTCCCAAGCTCCAGTACTCACAGCACCATGCAGCTCTGGGCAGCAGTAATACTGGGTCCAGCTCTGGCCTGTCCTTCTCGGGTGATATCTCCCTGGCACAGTGCTCCTCCTGGCTCCTGTCCTGGGGTGTCCCTGATCGGCCCTGTCCTTCCCAGGCTTCAGGCAGGTTCTCTCTGCTGCTTCACTTTTCCAGGGCCTGCAGGCTGCCTCCCCCTCTCCTTGGAGCTCCAGCGCTGCCCCCTGGAGTTTCCCTCCTTTTTGCTTACTCTCCACCTCCCCCTTAGGAAAAAGATTTAAAGAGGCCATGCTCTCTAAACCCCAAAGGGGTTACACATACAAATAGGATAATCATACTCAGCAAATCATAACATTTCCATTGACACCTTACATGACACATCTTGTATAAGATGCAACATATTTATATCATAATCATACCACGATAATATTACTATGGTGAAAATGGAGTGTATAATGTCACAGTGGGGAGGGGAAATTATGTATTTACCACTTTTAGATGAGACTGAGCATTTCTCCCCTGCTGCTTTGACACTGTAACCATGAAGCCAGTTAGACTTTTTAAAAAATAAATATATCTATCCAATGCACTAATGATCAGATTTTCAAAAGTTCAGGAATCTACGTTGTCATATCTGCAAAGGTGCTCAGCACTCAGTTGCTCCTGTGTTGAGACAACAACATCTCCCACTGACTCAATGACACTATTTTAAATATTTGTTTACGTTTTTTGTGTCCATGAGTATTGGGATTTCAGACATTCCAGTATTCATTTATTCCTTCTACTGACTATCTCCATGAATAAGTGCTTTCTAGTGTGAGTAAGGGATTCACAAACTGTCCCTCATTGCTTATGCTTTATAAATTAATTCATGGAATTGACACCTTTATGCATTTTCCCTTTAGATCTGGGCTCTGCTACTCTCATCTCTGTTGAGGGTCATCAGGATGGAGGGATCCGGATGGTTTGTCGATCAGCTGGTTGGTACCCAGAGCCTGAGGTGCTGTGGAAAGATCTCAGTGGACGACATTTACCATCACTCTCTGAAACAAAATCCCGAGGGAATAATGGCCTGTTTGAAACAGAAACTGCGATCATTGTAACAGAACATGCAAACCAAAACTTGTCCTGTTGCATCAGGAACACCTTTCTCAATCAAGAAAAGGAATCAGCAGTTTATATAGCAGGTCAGTTACCATCCAAATCCCACACTGAACTCACCACCACCAGAAACAAAACAAAACATAGGAAAACAAAGAACTGAAACGTCTGTGGTGGATATTTCACAATCCACATACAAACACAGAAGATGGGAGGCTGGTATCTTTACAGGGTCACAGCTTAAGCAATTTGATTCCCTTCATTGTGAGTATTCAGTCTATCCAAGTTTTGGGTTTCATGTTGTGACGGGTTGGATCACAGAAACCCCCTTGGGAGCTGCCACCCGATGGGCCAAGACTACTTCTATTCCTGTTTTCCCTGCCAGCTCAGGACTCCAGCACCCTGTCTTGCTGAGCCAGACACTCCCGTCTGCTCCAACACAGACCCAGGGTCTGAATCACTTGTCCCAGAGCTGCAGGTTTACCCGAAAACAGCTCACAAAAGTGTGCTTGTCTTTAGCACTCAGATGCTCAACTCCCAATGAGGTCTAAACCCAGATAAATCCATTTTACCCTGTATAACGCTTATACAGGGTAAACTCATAAATTGTTCGCCCTCTATAACACTGATAGAGAGATATGCACAGTTGTTTGCTCCCCCAGGTATTAATACATACTCTGAGTTAACTAATAAGTAAAGTGATATTATTAAATACAGAAAGTAGGATTTAAGTGGTTCCAAATAGTAACAGACAGAACAAAGTAAGTCACCAAGCAAAATAAAATAAAATGCACAAATCTAAGTCTATTTAAACTGAATACAGATAATCTCACCCTCAGAGATGCTTCAGTAAGTTGTTTTCTCAGACTGGACACCTTCCAGGCCTGGGCACAATTCTTTCCCCTGGTACAGCTCTTGTTCCAGCTCAGGTGGTAGCTAGGGGATTCTTCATGATGGCTCCTCTTACTTCTCTGTTCTCTTCCGCCTCTTTATATATCTTTTGCATAAGGCGGGAACCCTTTATCCCTCTGGGTTTCCCCCTCCCCCACCGGAAAAGCACTAGGTTAAAGTTGGATTCCAGTTCAGGTGACATGATCACATGTCACTGCAAGACTTCATTGCCCACTTGCCAGCACACACATACAGGAAGACTCACAGGTAAAACACAGCCATCTGCAGACAATGGTCCTGGTTAATGGGAATCATCAAGATTCCAAACCACCATTAATGGCCCACACTTTCCATAATTACAATAGGCCCTCAGAGTTACATTTTATATTTCTAGTTTTAGATACAAGAGTGGTACATTTATACAAATAGTATGATCACACTCAGTAGATTATAAGCTTTGTAATGATACCTTACAAGAGACCTTTTGCATGAAGCATATTCCAGTTACATTATATTTACTTATGTTTTTATAAAACTATTCCAGTTACATTATATTCACTTATTATCATGTTTTTATAAAATCATATAGACTGCACAACATCACACATGTAAATTTAATGTTAAGTCTGACTTTCCGAATATTCTAGCATGCACACACGTACAGACACAAACTTCCAACCTTTTGATAAGAAACTTTCATGCAATCCACTGACACAGTATGTTCGTGCAACCTTAACTCCACCTTAATGATGTTTTTGAATATGGTAAATTCTGTACTGTGGCTTCTTTGTGGTCTTCTCGATCCCCCAACTTTTGTTCATTACTTGTGTGAAATGTCACCTGAGTCATGTGTTGTTCTTTCTACTGACTTTCAGTGGGACTTGTGCTCCTTAAGTCACTTTGGTCTGGATCCACAAAGGGACTCATTTTACCCTTGTCTACACACAAAAGTTGCACTGATTATTTAGTTAATTGATGACACTTGCTTGGGTGAACACTCATATCAGTTTCAGGGGGCCCTTTATAGATTTAGCTCCAGTCAATTCCTTACCAACTTCAGCTAAATGGAGGTAGGGCACTCTTAAGCCAATTTATGATTTAAGGTTTTGTGCATCAATTTATTCATATTGGTGCAACCCCCATATGTTGTCAACTCTTGAACCAATTTAAGAATGGCCACATAAGAGGGTTGCTCCAGTTTCACTGTATCAGAGCACAAACCCTGTGCAGAGAAAGCTTTAGGTACATTTCCAAAATTCCATCCTGGGTGGATGTCTGAAACACTGTGAACAAAACAACAGTAAATTAAGAATAATTAGTTTGATACAGAATTGTTTGGAGAAATTGTGATTATGATTCCTTCAAATATTTGGAGGGTAATAGTGGATTTTTCAAAAATATTCGAATTGATCTGACAATTTCTGAATGTTGCTGAACACTAAGGATTAAATTCTTTGCTGGTGTTACTCTATTGAAATCAGTGTGGTTTTATAAGCAGAGAATTTGCCCCTGAATTCTATGGCTCTCTGAATAGCAATGCCTCAAATCAGGCCTGTTTTTTCCAGGATAAATCAGTGTTAAAACTGTGTTGATTGGAGCCATTTTTAAAATCAGTTTCTGGTATTTTATGAAGTGTAGACATGGCCATTCTTTCACTCTTATCTCAGAGAAATCCTGCTGGGTACTATTTATGTACTTGTATGGAATAAAAGCATCTGATTTTCATCACCACTTCCAAACAAAGGCAAGCTCTTGGTGTGGTTTTTTTCAGATCCATTTTTCCCAAGGGTGAATTCCTGGATGGTGGCTCTCAGTGTGATTCTGGTGGTTTTGTTTGGTTTCATTGGACTCACTGTTTATCTCTTTAAAATAAAAGGTAAATATCAGAGGGAGAAATATACTGTATATAAAGGTTTTATTCTAATAAATAAATAAGAGGAATTTTGGAATTTAATATTAAAAGAACATGAGACCTGCTGATCTTGTCCTAAATAAAGAAGAATTCATGTGAATTTATTGATAGAGGGTGGGGGCAGAGATGTGTGTGTGTGCCGGGCAGTTTTCAGTGCAGACCTGCCCTCAGTCTCAGAGTCTTTCAGAAGAATCTATAGATGTCTGGCTTGTCAATGAAGGTGTGATGAAGTGGGAATTTTCTGCACCATTTTTTATTAATTCTATGTTTGCCTCAGTTTCCTCTATATGTTCCTCTTTTTGTTTGTTTTCTTGCTTTTTATTACTATTCTTTTTTTGGAGGGGTTAGTGTAATTCTGTAAAATGTGGGGAAGTGCTAAACTGGACAGATTTCACACCAAAAGTTAATTTGAAAAACTGATGAGCAATTGAGTCATGGAGTCACAGAGTTTAAGATCAGAAGGTACTACTGGATCCTCTCATCTGACGTCCTGAGGAGGAGGTTGATTTCTCTCAGCCTTCACTGTCATATAGATGATAAGGAGAAATAAAACATAAGAAAAGGGAAATGCCTAACAAAATATATATTTATTTCTCTTTAATTTTTAGACAAACGAGATAACGAAATAAGTAAGTGTCATTATCCTTCCTCTGAAAAGAAACATTTTGTACCATTCTGGAGTCTCATGTGGCAGTTTGTTTAATTGTGATAGAGTTTTATTTATTTATTTATTTAACTTTTAAAACTGTTGCAGTAGGAAACCTTTTTTCATTTGTTTGCTAGCATGCTTTTTTCATATTTTTATCATCTTTTGGGAGGGTGTATAGGGGTTTGTTTTGTAATGTAACTTTACAAAATGTGGGAAATGACTAAACTGGATGAATTTCCCACCAAAAGCTAATTTGAAAAACTGATAAGCAATAGTCATCGAGTCACAGAGTTTAAGACCAGAAGGGATGACCGGATCCTCTAGTCCCATGGTCCCCAAACAGTGAGGCGGGCCCCCTAGGGGTATGTGGAGGAATGTTTGGGGGGGAGATGCAGAGCAGGGCCTTGGACAGCCTCTACACAGAGAAAGGAGGGAGCGCAATCCAGCCCCACTCTGCTCCCTCCCCAGCTCCGGTCCTGGAAGCAGCTTCACTCCACCCCCTGCTCCACCCCCAGCCCAGCTCTGCCCTCATTCCCTCTCCACTCTCAGGGTATGTCTACACTACGAAATTAGGTCGAATTTATAGAAGTTGGTTTTATAGATATCGGTTTTATACAGTCGATTGTGTGTGTCCCCACATAAAATGCTCTAAGTGCATGAAGCCGGCGGACCGCGTCCACAGTACCGAGGCTAGAGTCGACTTCCAGAGCGTTGCACTGTGGGTAGCTATCCCACAGTTCCCGCAGTCTCCGCCGCCCATTGGAATTCTGGGTTGAGATCCCAATGCCTGATGATGCAAAACAGTGTCGCGGGGGGTTCTGGGTACATGCCATCAGGCACCTCCCCCTCCATCAGAGCAACGGCAGACGATCGATTCGCGTCTTTTTACCTGGGTTACCTGTGCAGACAACATACCACGGCAAGCATGGAGCCCACTCAGCTCAGCTCAGCTCACCGTCACCATATGTCATCTGGGTGCCGGCAGACGTGGTACTGCATTGCTACACAGCAGCAGCTAATTGCCTTTTGGCAGTAGACGGTGCAGTATGACAGGTAGCCTTCATCGGCTATCTGGGTGCTGGCAGACGTGGGGCTGCATTGCTACACAGCAGCAGCCCCTTGCCTTTTGGCAGTAGATGGTGTATTAAGATTGATATCCGTCATCGTCGTATTCCAGTTCAATCAGAGGCACCTGGGCAGACATGCTTTGTCTCCTGGAGACTCAGTCCTGCCGGCAGTCCGATTGAACCGTCTTGACGATGATGGCTAGCAGTCGTAGTACAGTATCTTCTGCCAAGCACCCAGAAGATGCCGAGGGCTATCAGTCATGCTGCACCGTCTGCTGCCAGCTTAAGATGTAAAAAATAGATGTATTCATTTGCTTCCCCCTCCCTCCGTGAAATCAACGGCCCGCTAAACCCAGGGTTTTGAGTTCAATCTTTGGGGGGGCCATTCTGTGTGACAGTTGTTTGTGTTTCTCCCTGATGCACAGCCACCTTTGTTGATTTTAATTCCCTGTACTTGTACGCCATGTCGTCAGTCGCCCCTCCGTCCCTCCATCAGTTTCGTGCCTTTTTTCAGACCAGACGCCATAGCACTGGGATCATGGAGCCCGCTCAGATCACCGCGGCAATTATGAGCACTATGAACACCACGCGCATTGTCCTGGAGTATATGCAGAGCCAGGACATGCCAAAGCAAAACCAGGACCAGCCGATGAGGCGATTGCAGCGTGGCGACGAGAGTGATGAGGAAATTGACATGGACACAGCCCTCACACAAGGTATGGGTCCCAGCAATGTGCAAATCATGGTGTTACTGAGGCAGGTTCATGCCGTGGAATGCCGATTCTGGGCCCGGGAAACAAGCACAGACTGGTGGGACCGCATAGTGTTGCAGGTCTGGGACGATTCCCAGTGGCTGCGAAACTTTCGCATGCGTAAGGGCACTTTCATGGAACTTTGTGACTTGCTTTCCCCTGCCCTGAAGCACCAGAATACCAGGATGAGAGCAGCCCTCACAGTTGAGAAGCGAGTGGTGATAGCCCTGTGGAAGCTTGCAACGCCAGACAGCTACCGGTCAGTCGGGAATCAATTTGGAGTGGGCAAATGTACTGTGGGGGCTGCAGAGATCCAAGTTGCCAGGGCAATCAAAGACCTGGTGATATCAAGGGTAGTGACTCTGGGAAACGTGCAGGCCATAGTGGATGGCTTTGCTGCAATGTGATTCCCAAACTGTGGTGGGGCGATAGATGGAATCCATATCCCTATCTTGGCACCGGAGCACCAAGCCACCGAGTACATAAACCGCAAGGGGTACTTTTCCATGGTGCTGCAAGCCCTGGTGGATCACAAGGGACGTTTCACCAACATCAACGTGGGATGGCCAGGAAAGGTACATGATGCTCGCGTCTTCAGGCACTCTGGTCTGTTTCAAAAGCTGGAGGAAGGGACTTTCTTCCCGGACCAGAAAATAACTGTTGGGGATGTTGAAATGCCTATCGTGATCCTTGGGGACCCAGCCTACCCCTTAATGCCATGGCTCATGAAGCCGTACACAGGCAGCCTGGACAGTAGTCAGGACCTTTTCAACTATAGGCTGAGCAAGTGCCGAATGGTGGTGGAATGTGAATTTGGACGTTTAAAAGCGCGCTGGCGCAGCTTACTGACTCGCTCAGACCTCAGCGAAAAGAATATCCCCATTGTTATTGCTGCTTGCTGTGCGCTCCACAATATCTGTGAGAGTAAGAGGGAGACATTTATGGCGGGGTGGAAGGTTGAGGCAAATCGCCTGGCCGCTGATTACGCGCAGCCAGACATCAGGGCGGTTAGAAGAGTACAGCAGGGCACGGTGCGCATCAGAGAAGCTTTGAAAACGAGTTTTCTGACTGGCCAGGCTACGGTGTGAAACTTCTGTTTGTTTCTCCTTGATGAACCCTCCGCCCCCCCGACCCAGTTCACTCTACTTCCCTGTAAACCAACCACCCCACCCTTCCCTCCCCCCTTCAAGCACCGCTTGCAGAGGCAATAAAGTCATTGTTACTTCAAATTCATGCATTCTTTATTAATTCATCACACAACTAGGGGGATAATTGCCAAGGTAACCCGAAATGGGTGGGGGAGGAGGGAAGGAAAAGGACACACTGAAGTTTAAAACTTTAAAACTTTAACGCTTATTGAAGGCCAGCCTTCCGATGCGCGGGCAATCATCTGGGGTGGAGTGACTGGGTGGCCGGAGGCCCCCCCACCATGTTCTTGGGCGTCTGGGTGAGGAGGCAATGGGACTTGGGGAGGAGGGCTGTTGGTTACACAGGGGCTGTAGCGGCGGTCTGTGCTCCTGCTGCCTTTCCTGCAGCTCAACCATACGCTGGAGCATATCAGTTTGATGCTCCAGCAGCCAGAGCATCGACTCTTGCCTTCTGTCTGCAAGCTGATGCCACCTATCATCTTCAGCCCGCCACTTGCTCTGTTCATCCCGCGATTCAGCCCGCCACCTCTCCTCTTGTTCATATTGTGCTTTTCTGTAGTCTGACATTGACTGCCTCCACGCATTCTGCTGTGCTCTTTCAGCGTGGGAGGACATCTGGAGCTCCGTGAACGTATCATCCCGAGTCTGCCATTTTCTCCTTCTAATCTTTGCTAGCCTCTGCGAAGGAGAAACATTTGCAGCTGGTGGAGGAGAAGGGAGAGGTGGTTAAAAAAGACACATTTTAGAGAACAATGGGTACACTCTTTCACGTTAAATTTTGCTGTTCACATTACACAGCACATGTGCTTTCATTACAAGGTCGCATTTTTCCTCTTATATGGAGGGCCTGCTGGTTTGGTGTGAGACATCACTCACGCAGTGCCAGGCAACAGATTTCGGCTTGCAGGCAGCCATGGTAAGCCACAGTCTTTTGGCTTTTTTAACCTTCATAACGTGGGAATGGTTTCAAACAGCAGCGCCCTCATTTCCCATACCAAGCACCCGTTGGGTTGGCCATTTAAAATGGGTTTGCAATGTAAAAGGAGGGGCTGGGGTTTCTGTGTTAACATGCAGCACAAACCCAACTACCCCCCCCCCCACGCACACATACCCAATTCTCTGGGATGATCACTTTACCCCTCCCCCCCCACCGCGTGGCTAACAGCGGGGAACATTTCTGTTCAGCCGAGCAGGAACGGGCACCTCTGAATGCCCCCTTAATAAAATCACCCCATTTCAACCAGGTGACCGTGAATGATATCACTCTCCTGAGGATAACAAAGAGAGATAAGGAATGGATGTTGTCTGCATGCCTGCAAACACCAGGACCATATGCTGCCATGCTTTGTTATGCAACGATTCCAGACTACGTGCTACTGGCCTGGCGTGGTAAAGTGTCCTACCATGGCGGACAGGATAAGGCAGCCCTCCCCAGAAACCTTTTGCAAAGGCTTTGGGAGTACATGAAGGAGAGCTTTCTGGAGATGTCCCTGGAGGATTTCCGCTCCATCCCCATACACGTTAACAGACTTTTCCAGTAGCTGTACTGGCCGCGATTGCCAGGGCAAATTAATCATTAATCATTAAACACGCTTGCTTTTAAACCATGTGTGATATTTACAAAGGTACACTCACCAGAGGTCCCTTGTGTGCCCTCAGGGTCTGGGAGCATGCCTTGGGTGAGTTCGGGGGTTACTGGTTCCAGGTCCAGGGTGATAAACATATCCTGGCTGTTGGGGAAACCGGTTTCTCCGCTTCCTTGCTGTGAGCTATCTTCATTGTCTTCATCATCGTCATCATCTTCCGCGAACCCCGAACCCGCTTCCCTGTTGCGTGTTTCTCCAGTGAGGGAGTCAAAGCACACGGTTGGGGTAGTGGTGGCTGCACCCCCTAGAATGGAATGCAGCTCATCATAGAAGCGGCATGTTTGCGGCTCTGCCCCAGACCTTCCGTTTGCCTCTCTGGCTTTGTGGTAGGCTTGCCTTAGCTCCTTAATTTTCACGCGGCACTGCTGTGCGTCCCTGTTATGGCCTCTGTCCTTCATGGCCTTGGAGACCTTTTCTAATATTTTGCCATTTCGTTTACTGCTACGGAGTTCAGCTAGCACTGATTCGTCTCCCCATATGGCGAGCAGATCCCGTACCTCCCGTTCTGTCCATGCTGGAGCTCTTTTGCGATCCTGGGACTCCATCATGGTTACCTGTGCTGATGAGCTCTGCGTGGTCAGCTGTGCTCTCCACGCTGGGCAAACAGGAAATGAAATTCAAAAGTTCGTGGGGCTTTTCCTGTCTACCTGGTCAGTGCATCTGAGTTGAGAGTGCTGTCCAGAGCGGTCACAATGAAGCACTGTGGGATAGCTCCCGGAGGTCAATAACATCGAATTCCGTCCACACTACCCCAAATCCGACCCGCAAAGGCCGATTTTAGCGCTAATCCCCTCGTCGGAGGTGGAGTAAAGAAACCGGTTTAAAGGGCCCTTTAAGTCGAAAGAAAGGGCTTCATCGTGTGGACGTGTCCAGGCTTAATTCGATTTAACCCTGCTAAAGTCGACCTAAACTCGTAGTGTAGACCAGGGCTCAGACCAGCTCTGCCTCTAGCCCCAGATCCTCCCCCATCCCCAATTCTGCCTCCCGCTCCACTTTCAGCCCAAGCTCCTCTGCTGAGCCAACTGTGCAGTAATGGGGGGAGGAGGGGTCACACATGGATTCCATTACTGTTAATGGGGGGAGGGGGCAACAGGAAAAGTTTTGGCACCACTGGTCTAGTCTGACCTCCTTAATAGGCAACTGAATAAAAATAATCTCTCTGTTTTATCTGTTGTAGCGATGATAAACAGAAATAAAATATAAGAAAAAGGAAACTCCAAACAAACAATATGTGTATTTGTGTTTAATTTTTAGGCAAGTTACATACAGAAATTGGTAAGTGTCATTATCCTTCCTCTGACAGGAAGTATTTTGTACCTAATGGGATCCTCATGTGGGAGCTGGTTTAATTGTTGTGGAGTTGTTCGCTTTTAAATTTAACTTTTACAATTTTGTTGCAATATGAAACCTCTTTTTGTTTGTTTTCTTGCTTTTTATTATTATTCTTTTTTGGAAGGGTTAGTGTAATTCTGTAAAATGTGGGGAAGTGCTAAACTGGATAGATTTCACACCAAAAGCTAATTTGAAAAACTGATAAGCAATAGAGTCATGAAGTCACAGAGTTTAAGATCAGAAGGTACCACTGGATCCTCTTGTCTGACGTCTTGAAGAGGAGGTGGATTTCTCTCAGCCTTCACTGTCATATAGATGATAAAGAGAAATAAAAGAAAAGGGAAATGTCTAACAAAATATATATTTATTTCTCTTTAATTTTTAGGCAAACGAGATAACGAAATAAGTAAGTCTTATTATCCTTTCTCGGAAAAAAAACTTTTTGTACCATTTTGGAGTCTCATGTGGGAGTTTGTTTAATTGTTGTGGAGTTGTTTGCTTTTAAATTTAATTTTTAAAATTGTTGCAATAGGAAACCTTTTTTGTTTGCTTGCTTTTTATTATTATTATAATTCTTTTGGGAGGTGTGGGGATTTGTTTTGTAATGTAACTTTATAAAATGTGGGGAAAGGTTAAACTGGATGAATTTCACACCAAAAGCTAATTTGAAATATTGATAAGCAATACAGTAGTAAAGTTGCTAATGGCCAAGAAAATATGGCCCGGGAGGAATTGTGGGAAGGCACTGGAGGACTATCAGCTCCTAAGATGGTTAACCTCCCTCCACATTGCAAAATGGGCATGTAACCAACCTGAATTAAAGTGGTACCTGGGCTACAGCCTATACTCAAAGTCTTGCCAGCCAGCCTGGGTGTAAAGAACCACCAAACCTGAGTCAGAGTTTTTGTGCTTGCGCAATAAACAGGTTGGGGCAAGAGCCAGGTAAGATCCTGGGCTAACTCTGCAGTGAAGATCCACCCTGGGAGAGAGACACACAGGCAACCCAGTGGAGGTTCTGATGAACTTATAACTTTCTTTTTCCCTCAGTGTATTAGTTTGTACAATATCGAATCATGCAATACTAGTTCAGATCAGCTCTCATCTCTAATCATGTGGTTGCTTTTAGGGTGGAGAAGATCTGTGGCACCTATAGAAGAAGGTAATTAAAGATCATATTTTATCAATGTCCAAATATCAGTTCTCATGAGGCAAAATGTGCCTCTTTTTCCTTGAATGTGGGAGTGGATGTGACAGTTCAGGGCAGATCTCCCCAGCACCCTGCATTTCATGGCGCATCACAAGGTGAGACAGGGTTTGTGCCTATGTCCTACCACAGCATACTGAATCTACAGCATATTGCATCTACTCTTCCTGCCCCTTCACCGCCTGCATGTGCACTGCGCCCTGCAGAGATCTGTGAGAGCAGCTGCCACTCATTGTACAGATTCAGTGGGACATGCACCTCCACAGCCACTTCTCCAGGGGGAGTTTGTTTTATCTCCCTGCGCTGATGGCCGACCTCCAATTTCTCTCTGTTTCTTTCTTCATCTTTTCCCCTCTGAAGAAAGCCAGGAGCTCTGCAATGACCCCACGCTGATGGGATGAGCAGGGACTGTGTCTGTGTGCGACCCTTGCTCCAGTCTCCAGCAGAGGAACAGAGCCTTGATCACAGACAGGGGCTCTTCTGGCTCCATTATGCACATCTGGGGAGCTCCTTTGATCAGAGCTGTGAGCTTGTCTCTTTTCTCCTGTCTCCATCCACCATGATCTCAGCATTCTCCCGTCTCTGGTAAACAGGACATCACTTTAGCCTCCCCATCACTAGCATGACCCTCTCCCTCTTTCCACCAGCCACCTATTCTACACCCCCCCCCCTCGCCCCAGTGGTGTATTAGCCACTGGACCAATGGGGCCTGTGTCCAGGGGCCCTGGCCAATTGGGGGGCCCATGAAAAATGGGTGCCTCTGCACCCCGACCTGCTCTGCCTGCCCGGCGCTCCTGCCAGAGAGTGGGGTCAGGGCTCAGGGACTTGACGGGGTTGCCCCGCTTCACCCACCCAGCACTCCAGCCGGGGTATGGGGCCGGGGCGCGGGGGCTTGCCCTACTCTCCAGCTGTAGTGCCATGCAGGTGGGCAGAGCAGGGCAAGCCCCTGTGCCCCGACCCCATTTCCCTAGCAGAAGCGCGAGGGGGTGGGGGGACTGCAGGCAGAAGGTGTGGGGAGGGTTCCCCACTTGCTGTGGCCCTGGGCTGCACAAAACCCTAATTCGCCCCTGCTCCCCACCACACTTGTAGCTTCTGCCTCATTCCACCATGAACCCCCTTCCCTTGTGTTAACCCCTCGCTCCCTGCCTCATGCTAATGTACTTTTGTGCTGTGACTGCTGCTGAGAAGTGAATGTTCAATCTTGGTACCGTGTGGCCTGTTGCTGTCCGGCTCAGGGCCGGCTTTAGCAAGAGCGGGGCCCGATTCCTGGGGGCAGGGAAGCCCCAACCCCAGGAATTGGGCCGCACTCCAGCCAGGGTTGCGGGGCCACGGGGCATGCCGCGCTCCGGCCAGAGCTCTGGCCAGGGCGTGGGGCCATCTTATGCGCGGGGCCCGATTCCTGGGAATTGGGCAAATCGGCCTAAAGCTGGCCCTGGTCCGAGCTGTGACATTTCAGAGCAGGCCGGATGCAGTGGGGAGGCCCCATAGCAAAATCCAGCACAGGGGCAGCTGGGTCACAGTGAGATTTAGGATAGGGAGGGGGAAGAGAGCTGAATTGTACCATCTGCTGGGGCTCCCAGAGTTTCTAGTCCCCTCCCTGGGGAGAAGTGGGGGCAGGAGGGGAAAGATTCTGAGTCTCAGGCCTGGCCTAACTGTTCCTTTCACTGACCCATCACTGCCAGGGGAATGACTCCCCTCAGCACTGTGCTGAGATCTGAGCTGATGGGTACATCCTGGAGGAAGAAGATTCCCTGAGTCACTCTCCAGCTGGGGCAGATTCTGTCATTGATGCCATCAAACCCTTCCCCAGGGCTGAGCTCTGCCCCTAATGCTCTGATTCTCTCTCTCCCCAGCGAACGTGACTCTGGATCCAGACACGGCTTATCCAGAGCTTGTCTTGTCCGAGGATCGGAAAAGTGTGAGATGGGGAGACACACGACAGCATCTGCCCGACAACCCTGAGAGATTTGACACTGAGCCCTGTGTGCTAGGCTGTGAGGGATTCACCTCGGGGAGACATTGCTGGGAGGTGGAGGTGGGGGATGGGGGATACTGGGCAGTGGGGGTGGCCAGAGAGTCTGTGAGGAGGAAGGGATGGATCAGTCGTAGCCCTGAGGAGGGGATCTGGGCTGTGGAGTGGGGGGGTCAGTTCCAGGCTCTCACGTCCCCTGTGACCTCCCTGCCCCAGCGCCGGGCCCCCAGCAGGATCCGGGTTTGCCTGGACTGTGACCGGGGGCAGGTGACATTTATCGATGCTGGTGACGAGGCCCCGATCTTCACTTTCCCGCCAGGCTCCATCCCTGGGGAGAGAATCCAACCCTGGCTCCGGGTGGGGCCAGGATCCCGGCTCAGACTGTGTCCCTGAGACATGGGGACCATGAAATTAGCATGTCTGGCCTCACACACCCCAGTCTTTATGACTCTGGAGGACTCCCATCTACCCAGCCCCTGGCTCCTCATCTCTGTGACCCCGGGAAGATCCTTCCCATCCCTGCAGCCCCAGGGATGGGAAGGGGAGGGGGAAGAACCCCTGTAGCTTCAGGAGGGGCAGAGGGGCCCTGAGGGGCAGATGTTGGGCTGGGCAGGGGGCAGAACTAACAGCCGGGCTGCGGACAGGCAGATGTGGGGTGGCAGGGACACAGAATGAATCAATCCGCGTTTGGGGGGTTGGGGAGAAGCTGGAAGCTCAGCAGCAGCAGGGAGCGTTTTATACAGATCAGTGGGATTAGAGCTCACTGGGGTCTCCCAGCCAGAGCTCCTGCCACAGGGGCCCAAGTCACCTTCACCTGTAACTAGGGGAGAGCTGGTAACACTGAAATTGTCACACGCATGGGGGATGGGCAGGGAGAGTTCAAAAATCAGAAGATAAAGCAGGATGCGTTATATATTATTTTGAGCCCTCATGTTTTGTGGGGTCAAGTTCATGATTTTTGGTTCTGACTCATGATTTCTAAGTTCTGGGATTGGCAACACTGTGAGAGTCACAGGTTGGGGGAGGGCAGGCTGGGCTGAACCAGAGGGAACAGAGAAAACACAAGGAAAAGATAAAGTAAAACAAAATAAACAGAGTCCTGGAGAAAGGGTGAAAATTAAATATACAAGGAAAACACTCTGAAGAGGAGAACAGCCAGAGGCAACGAGAGGGGAAGGGATAAACTCCGGGGAAAGAATGAAGAACATGAGGGGGAATGATCTGTGACAGGGATCAGAGGAGAGTGGAAGACACAGAGAAATAAACAGGGATGGGAAATGAGTGCTAGAAAAATGGTGAGTAAAAATGACCAGTATGACAGAGAAGGGAGAAGAAAAGGGACAGAGATTTATAAAACGTCACTGAAGGTGAGACTGTCACTCATTTATTTCATTTGTTACTTCCTTGACTTTGTTGCCATTTTAGTTTCATTACAAATAACTGTTCCCAAAACCTGTGGGTCTGTTTTCCATTGTTGGGGTATTAAAGCTGCTTCTCAACTCCTTTGCACTCTGATGGTATTTACAGTAAATAAAGCATGAAAGACAATTCTGATTTGTTCCTTTTGAATTTTCCAGCTGCAGTTGTTAAGGGCGGAGTTGTGGGATTTGCTTCCCTAGTTGGTTGTGTCCCCCCAGCACCAACAGGGGCTACACCAGCATGTCCCTCTGATGAGAGCTGGGGTTTTACTGTGATATGCTGCTATCCAACGTGCGCTCTGTCCCTTGTGCTGTCTATAGCCATGTCAATCAGGAATTCCTCAGCTGGGCTCTGTGGAGAGGGGGCTGAACACATGGTGCTGAGTCTCTTCTTTGTTTCCAGAGGTGCTGAATTTGTTCAGAGGTGGCTAAAGAGATATGATCTATGCAGTTCATATTTTTTCTGCCCATCAGCAATTGCTGTGGTGTCCATGGGGGGGGGGGGGGGGGTTCATGGGATGGGACCTGCTCCTAGATACAGTCTCTGGGGGTTTGTCTACACTAGGGTGTAGGTTTCTCTCTCTCATTGTACAATCTGGGTGTAGACAAGGCAAGTGGTGGTTTCACCTCAGTGAATTCTGTGGGGCTGGGGGCTGTTTGGGAGGGTTAATGATCACCTTGAGTAGCTACACGGAGGTGAAAGCATCACTTGCCTCATCTCCTCTGGGACTGTATAATGAGATCATTGCCTTGTGTTTGCTACTGCATTGAAAAACCCCCACCCCTTCTCTTAGGGCGGCCATGAGCTAAAAAATGGGATCAAAGTAAGAAAAAGGAAACACCCCACCTTCGACCAGGTCTGTATTTTTGCTTTCTGTGAGCTTCTAATGCAGAGGTAGGCAACCTATGGCACGCGTGCCAAAGGCGGCATGCGAGCTGATTTTCAGTGGTACTCACAGTGCCCGGGTCCTGGCTACTGGTCTGGGGGGCTCTGCATTTTAATTTAATTTTAAATGAAGCTTCTTAAACATTTTAAAAACCGTATTTACTTTACATACAACAATAGTTTAGTTATATATTATAGACTTATAGAAAGAGACCTTCTAAAAACATTGAAATGTATTACTGGCACGTGAAACCTTACATTAAAGTGAATAAATGAAGACTCGTCACACCATTTCTGAAAGGTTGCCGACTCCTGTTCTAATGTAAATGACTGGGGGTGGGATCCATGAAAGGACTTAGGTGTTACAATGCTGAGCATCAACCGCACCTCATTTTTAGGTGCTTAGAACATCACAGGAAGAACACTGCAACCCACACAGCCTGATTTAGGAGCCTAGTCTCCCGGCACGATGAATGGAGACAGGCAGGTGCCTTACAATGCCATCAACAAGAGCCAGCATGCTAGGTGGGGAGCCACCTAAACAGGCAGATGGGAGATGCTAACAATAGGGGTGTATCCTGAACTATGCTCCTCTCCCAAAGAGAAGCGCCTGAGGCTGTGTCCAGCCTACAGCTGAAGTCGGCAGAATTTATGTTGCTCAGGGGTGTGAATAGACCAACTGACATAAGTTACACGGACATAAGCGCCATTGTGCACAGCACTATGTCAGCGGGAGAGCTTCTCCCATTAACAGAGCTTCTGCTGCTCACAGAGGTGGTTTTATGATGAAAGAGTTCACTGAACAATGTATTTATTCCTTTTTTATTTAATGGTCCTCTTTAATGGCTGACTTTAATGATTTAATGTTAGTCAGTGTTATGCTCACTATGAGGAGGTTTTTCCCCCCTCCTCCTTCCTGTTGCTTAGATCAAGTTACAATGAAGATGAAGATTCTCTCATTCTGCCACAGCTCCAGAGCCAGCTCCCCTCTGCCTGGTTTTATTGTTTTCTTCCTTACTTTTTATGTTCACAAGATGGAATCAGGTAGGAATCCGCCCTGTGTCTGCTGTTTCTTAGACGATTTATTTAGGCCTCTGAAGTGTCTTAAAAACATGCTTGACATAAAGTCAGTGGAACTACTCCCATTGTGTAAACTTAACCACACAGCAAGATCAACACCTTCATTATTCAATGTTTTCTCTGATTGTGTTGCTGCTGAGTTATTTTATTTGCTCCTGGGATAGTGCTCAGGTCTGTTTCTTCACACAAGTATTTTTAAAACATTGTCAAAGATGCCCAAAGCATTGACTGGACACTTATTGAGGAGTTTACTATATAATAATAATTAATTAATTAATTAATATGTAAATACATTAACTTAGTGGGTTTCAGATGTAAAAAAGATATCAGAGCCCACATGTGCACAAAAATGTAATAAGAACCAGAATATTTTGATGTCATGTGACTTTTTTATTGGACCTGTTAGCTAATACAGTAACTCCTCACTTAACATTGTAGTTATGTTCCTGAAAAATGCGACTTTAAGTGAAACGATGTTAAGCGAATCCAATTTCCCCATAAGAATTAATGTAAATAGGGGGGTTAGGTTCCAGGGAAATTTTTTTCACCGGACAAAAAACTATATATTATATAGATATACACACAGTATATGTTTTGGGAACTTAACTGAACGTATTATGCTTCTCACACAGTTCTGTTCACCAATATCAAATATCCCACCAAAGTTTGCAAAACTGAAGTTAGCGTTCACAATAGGAAATAAGAAGCTCATCAAAGCCAGGATACATGAATGGTGTGTCCTAGCACTGGTTAGGCTGTGCCTCTTCACCCACATGGTTTGGAATGTGGTCTCCAAAACAGGGATAAAAAAGATACAGAACAAGAAGTCAAGGAACTGGTGGGTTGGATCTTAGGTGATGTATAAAGAGCTTTTCCACTTGTAAACAGCCACAGTATAAATATAAGTGAGTTTGCGGTGTATTTTTGAAGCACACCTTCTGTTTAAGGTGAGTAAACTGCAAGATAAGAATTGCATCCCAGAAGTAGGGTATGGGTGTCTCTTTTCTGTAGTGCACTGTTTTGTCTTTAGGCAATACATTTGGTGAAGTTTGGTTATTTGGTCTCTTGATCATATGAAGTATTGAACCATAATAGTCAAACAATTGGCTCTAACAGTAGGGCTATGTCTCAGGAGCACCTTGGTGAAAGAACACCAAAAAGGCCCACTAACCCTGCCCTTATTACTGGTGAGGCCCAGCAAATTTCAGGACAATGTCAGTAAGCGTGTCAATTTCAGATCACTTAGGCCTGGTCTAAAGTAGTGGGTTATTTCTGAATTAGCCGAGTTAATTTGGAAAAAAAAAGGATTCCGTCCACACGACCAAACCGTTTTTTTTTTATTTAAAGGGCTCTTTACTCCAATTTCTGTACTCCACCTCGGCAAGTGAAGTAGCACTTAAATCGAGATCGCAATCCTGGGTTAAAGGTATTGTGGATGCAATTCGACGTTATTGGCCTCCGGGAGCTATCCCAGAATGCTCCCTTGTGGCCGCTCTGGACAACACTCTCAACTCCAATGCACTAGCCAGGTGGGCAGGAAAAGCCCCGGGAACTTTTGAATTTCATTTCCTGTTTGGTCACCATCAGCACAGGTGTCCATCAGCACAGTCTAGCATCACAGGCGACCATGCAGAGTCCACCATCACAAGAGATCACGCAGTCCCAGATTTGCAGATGAGCTCCACCGTGGTCCGAAGGGGAGGTACTGGATCTCATTGCATGTTAGGGAGACAAATCTGTTATGGCAGAACTAAGTTCCAAAAAAAGGAAGGCAAATACATACACTAAAGTCTCCAGGGCCATATCAGAAAGAGTCTACTCCAGGGACACAGAGCAGTGTCGTACAAAAATCAAGGAGCTCAGGCAAGCGTACCAAAAAGCCAGGGAGGCAAACAGGTGCTCTGGGTCACAGCCCCATGCATGCCGCTTCTACTGTGAGCTGCATGCAATTATGGGGGGTGATGCCACCACTACTCCACCATTGTCTGTGGACATCTGCAACGGGGGAGTTCCATGGAGCAAGGAGGATGAGTTATTGGAGGACAAAGAGGAGGAGGAGGAGGAGGAGGACAGTGCACAGGTGGCAAGTGGGGAATCCGTTTTCCCCCCTAGCCAGGAACTATTCTTAATGCTGGAGCCAATAGCCTTCCCCCACTCCCAAGGCGGGCTCCTGGACCATGACCCTGGAGAAGGTACTTCTGGTGAGTGAGAGCCTGATCAGAGCCACATGATGGGGGGCAGGGGGGAAACGCAGACACACTGGGCTGTTCGCGTTTAGTTTAAAGGGCTCATCCCTGCTCAGAGACTCATCAGAGCCATGCTGTGGGTTCGGGGTGTGTGTGTGTGTTGTGTGAAGCGATCATCCCAGAGAGCCCGCAGGCCTGCCTTTTATATGGCAAACCTACCAGGCATTGCTTACTATGGGAAAGGGGGTCAGGCAGTTTGAAAGCATTGAAATGAAAGCAGAGGAAGCAGAACCCCGTGTGCCCCTAGGGCTTACCATGGCTGCCTGCAAGCTAAATTCTGTTGCCCGGCTGTGTGTGATGGCTTTCTCACACCAAAGTGGCAGGCACTTCAGTATAAGAGGCAAAATGCTAACTTCTACAGAAAGAACATGTACTGTGTCCTGCTTCACTGAGAAAGAGTGTCCCCTTTGTTCTCCGAAATGTATCTTTTACAATACTGCCCTCCCTTTTTCTCCTCCCACAGGTGCAAATGTTTCAACGCGGTCCCTATCTGCTCTGTCCCAGAGGCTGGTCCAGATTAGAAGGCAGAAAAAATGAACTCGGGACAACATGTTCGCCGAGCTCATGCAGTCCTCCTGCACTGATAGGGCCCAGCTGAATGTGTGGAGACAACCAATTGAGGAGTCCCGTAAAGCATTACAGGAACACGAAGAGAGGAGGGACGCGCGCGATGAGAGCAGGCAGGATGCTATGGTCAAGCTCATGGGGGAGCAAACTGACATGCTGTGCTATATGGTGGATCTAATGCGGGAACATAGGCATGCACACACAGGGTTTGCCAGATGTGCCCAGGCACACCCTAATGCAGGGGTGTGGATAAGGGTCAGCGCAGTTAGGGGACAGGTAGGGGGTAGGATCCTAGGGGGGCAGTCAGGGGACAAGGAGCAGGGAGGTTTAGATAGGGGGCAGGGTCCTGGGGGGCAGTTAGGGGCAGGGGTCCCAGGAGCAGGTAGTCAGGGGACAAGGAACAGGGGGGGTTGGGCATTCTGAGGGGGGCAGTCAGGGGGTGGGAAGTAGGAGGGAGTGGATGGGGGCAGGGTGGGGGCAGGGCTGGGGCGGGGCTCCCTGGGTGCACACCCTAATGAAATGTGCTGCACACACCTATGTGTGGGTGTGATGAACTGGGACTGTTCTTAATGTGGTCTTTGAATGCTGACAGGGGAGTGTGGCTAGGATAGTCTGCATTGGGGGATGGGAGACTGACCGACGGAGAATACCTGAGCATGTAACATGAGAACCCAGGAAGGGGTTAAAGGCCAGGTGACACCTTTGCCCGGGAAACTGAACAAAGGCTGTGGGAGGGGTCACTGAAGGCAGAGTCTCAGGGCTGGCTGGTGATGTGGCTGGGAGGGAGACAGGGCTCTGACCTCCCAAGGGGGCTGGGGTGCCCTGGGACCCCAAGATGGACCTAACTGAGGGGGGTCCTGTTGTCTGTGCCTGCAAGACCTGTCTTGGACTGTATTCCTGTCGTCTAAATAAACCTTCTGCTTTACTGGCTGGCTGAGAGTCATGGTGAATCGCAGGAAGCCGGGGGTGCAGGGCCCTGTGTCCCCCCACACTCCGTGACAGGTTGGGCGTTCTGAGGGGGGCAGTCAGGGGGTGGGAAGTAGGAGGGAGTGGATGGGGGCAGGGTGGGGGCAGGGCTGGGGCGGGGCTCCCTGGGTGCACACCCTAATGAAATGTGCACACGCCTATGTGCGGGAAAGGCAGCAAGACCACAGACTGCTGCTGCAGCCCCTGTATAACTGCCCTCCCTCCTTCCCAAGTTCCATAGCCTCCTCACCCAGACGCCCAAGAACATGAGGGGGGAGGCTATGGGGACCCACACAATCAACCCAGAGGATCGCCCAAGCAGCAGAAAGCTGGCATATCCGAAATTTTGATTTGGTTTCTGGACTTGTCCTTCCCTCCTCCTCCACCCCCCTAACACAATACCCGCCCCCTTCCCCGGTCTACCTTCTGATTTCTCTCAATGTGTTGTGCAACAAATAATAAAGAATGTTTTTTAAACAATTGTGACTTTATTTCCTTTCATATATATGGGGGTGGGTAACTTCAAGAGAAACAAACACAACTGTCACACCGTACCCTGGCCAATCATGAAACTGACTTTCAGAGCTTCTCTGATGCGCAGTACGCCTTGCTGTGCTCTTCTAATCGTCCTGTTGCCTGGCTGTGTGAAATTGGCCACCAGGCGAGTTGCCTCAACCTCCCACCCTGCAATAAACATCTCCCCCTTACTCTCACAGATATTGTGGAGCACACAACAAGCAGCAATTACAATTGGAATATAGGTTGTGCTGAGATCTAACCGAGTCAGTAAACTGCACCAGCGCTTTTAAACGTCCAAATGCACATTCCACCACCATTCGGCACTTGCTCAGCCTGTAGTTGAACAGGTCCTGACTACTGTCCAGGCTGCCTGTGTACGGCTTCATGAGCCATGGCATTAAGGGGTAGGCTGGGTCCCCAAGGATCACGATAGGCATTTCAACATCCCCAATGGTTATTTTCTGGTCCGGGAAGAAAGTCCCTTCTTCCAGCTTTCAAAACAGACCAGAGTGCCTGAAGACGCGAGCGTCATACACCTTTCCCAGCCATCCCACGCTGATGTCGGTGAAATGTCCCTTGTGATCCACCAGTGCTTGCAGCACCATTGAAAAGTACCCTTTGAGGTTTATGTACTCGGTGGCTTGGTGCTCCGGTGCCAAGATAGGGATATGGGTTCCGTCTATCGCCCCACCACAGTTTGGGAATCCCAGCGCATTAAAGCCATCCACAATGGCCTGCACGTTTCCCAGAGTCACTACCCTTGATAGCAGCTGGTCTTTGATTGCCCTGGCAACTTGGATCACAGCAGCCCCCACAATAGATTTGCCCACACCAAATTGATTCCCGACTGACCGGTAGCTGTCTGGCGTTGCAAGCTTCCACAGTACTATAGCCACTCACTTCTCAACTGTGAGGGCTGCTCTCATTTTGGTGTCTTTGCACTTCAGGGCAGGGGAAAGCAAGTCACAAAGTTCCATGAAAGTGCCCTTACGCACGCGAAAGTTTCGCAGCCACTGGGAATCGTCCCACACCTGCAACACGATGCGGTCCCACCAGTCTGTGCTTGTTTCCCGGGCCCAGAATTGGCCTTCCACGGCATGAACCTGCCCCAGTAACACCATGATTTCCACATTGCTGGGGCCTGTGCCTTGTGAGAGGTCTATGTCCATGTCAATTTCCTCATCACTCTCGTCGCCGCGCTGCAATCGCCTCCTCGGCTGGTCCTGGTTTCGCTTTGGCATGTCCTGGCTCTGCATATACTCCAGGACAATGCGCGTGGTGTTCATAGTGCTCATAATTGCCGCGGTGATCTGAGCGGGCTCCATGATCCCAGTGCTATGGCGTCTGGTCTGAAAAAAGGCACGAAACTAGTATCTGACGGACAGAGGGAGGGAGGGAGGGGCGACTGACGACATGGCGTACAGGTACAGGGAATTAAAATCAACAAAGGTGGCTATGCATCAGGGAGAAACACAAACAACTGTCACCCAGAATGGCCCCCCCAAAGATTGAACTCAAAACCCTGGGTTTAGCAGGGTGTTGATTTCACGGAGGGAGGGGGAAGCAAATGAATACAGAACAAATCTATTTTTTACATCTTAAGCTGGCAGACGATGGTGCAGCATGACTGATAGCCCTCGGCATCTTCTGGGTGCTTGGCAGAAAATACTGGGCGCTTGGCAGAAAATAGCATACTACGACTGATAGCCATCATCGTCATTGGGAAGGCAGCGACTGGGGGACATACGGAGTTTCAGCCACTGCAGTACGACGACGACGGATACCAGTCGTAATACACCATCTTCTACCAAAAGGCAAGGGGCTGCTGCTGTGTAGCAATGCAGCCCCACGTCTGCCAGCACCCAGATCACCGATGAAGACTACCAGTCATACTTAGGGTGACCAGATGTCCCGATTTTATAGGGACAGTCCCGATTTTGGGGTCTTTTTCTTATATAGGCTCCTATTACCCCCCACCCCCTGTCCCGATTTTTCACACTTGCTGTCTGGTCACCCTGGTCATACTGCACTGTCTACTGCCAAAAGGCAATTAGCTGCTGCTGTGTAGCAATGCAGTACCACGTCTGCCGGCACCCAGAGGACATATGGTGATGGTGAGCTGAGCTGAGCTGAGCGGGCTCCATGCTTGCCATGGTATGTTGTCTGCACAGGTAACCCAGGTAAAAAGGCGCGAATCGATTGTCTGCCATTGCTCTGACGGACGGGGAGGTGCCTGACGACATGTACCCAGAACCCCGCGTGACACTGTTTTGCATTCAGGCATTGGGATCTCAACCCAGAATTCCAATGGGCAGTGGAGACTGCGGGAACTGTGGGATAGCTACCCATAGTGCAACGCTCCGGAAGTCGATGCTAGCTTCGGTACTGTGGATGCGGTCTGCCGACTTAATGCACTTAGAGCATTTTATGTTGGGACACACACAATCGGCTGTATACAACCGATTTCTATAAAACCGGCTTCTATAAATTCGACCTAATTTCGTAGTGTAGACATACCCTTAGAAAGTTTTTCCTAAGATCTACTCCTGACTGCATACTCACCACTCCATTATCCAAGTTGTTAATATAAATACTGAATAGTACCAGACTGGGGACAGACCCCTACAGGACCCCACTAGCTATACAAACTTAAGCACATTAATCTGTCTTTGTAAGATCAGGACCTATGCATTTAGTTTTGCTCCCCCTGAACTAAGTGGGAGATTTGCTATTGACCTCAATGGTTGAATGATCAGGCCTTTTTTACCAGGTATCACGCAACATAACTGTATAGTGTCAGTGATGAAACTGTATCAGAGGGGTAGCCGTGTTAGTCTGAATCTGTAAAAAGCAACAGAGGGTCCTGTGGCACCTTTAAGACTAACAGAAGTATTGGGAGCATAAGCTTTCGTGGGTAAGAACCTTCTTCAGATGCAAGTGGTGAAACTGCGATTGTAATGTGTTAATAGTTACATAGGTAATGGGACTTCTTATAATAGAAAAGTATTTTAAACCTGTAGTCACTAGAGGCCCCTCTTCACTGCAGAGTTAGTCCTGATGATCTACACCTTTGTCTGAGCAACTGGGTTAGTGTCACCCAGGTGTGAGTGTCCCCGGGCAAAGCCCCACCCAAGTCATACCCGTGTTGCTGTGTCCACAATGGTGCTGTACTCACCCAGGGCTTCGCATGTACTTGCTATCTAAGCTGCCTCCAGAAATCTTTTAACGCTCGTGTCAGTGTGAGGTCATAGAAATGTAGAGCTGGAAGGGATCTGAAGAGGTCATCTAGACCACCCTTCCTCCCCCCCCCCCCCCGCACTGAGTCAGAATTAAATATACCTAGGTAAAGTCCCCTACTATATCTATAACTATCTATGCTTCTGCTGCCCATTTCCCTATGTTTGCAAGCGATGCTGGTTGTATTGCTTGCATGCATGCAGCAGAGGGTGCTACAATACATCACTGGTTTCGTGCATATTCTCCCTTCTCCTGCCCCCACCCTTGGAATTCACGTGTCAGGGAGGAGTGGGCAAGAAAACCTGCTGCAAACCCAGACCCAGGTCTGAATCACGTCCCCTAACAGCTGTAGGCTTAATTGAAAGCAGCTTAAGAAGTGTTCCTGTCTTTAACACTCAGGTGGCTTAGGTGCCTATGGTTTTTCCCCTCTTGCTGCCTCCGGGCTGGTTCCCCTGTCAGGGATTGTGACAGTGCACCCCATAAGGCACCTTACAATGCGATTCCCAAAAGCCAGCTCAGTAGGCGGGGAGCAGCTAAGCTAGCCAATGAGAGAGGCCAGCAAGGGGGGAGGGGTGTCCTAAGCCCTGCCCCTCTCTCACAGACAGGTACCTAAATTTGGGCTGCAGAGGGGCGTCTATCTCTGCTTAGCCACCCACAAACGGGAACCCACCACCTGACATCAGGTGGCTCAGGGGCCTAAGGTTTTTCTTGCTGGAATGAGGTAGGCACCTGCCTTGCTCCACACACAATGTGAGTATGGGTGGGGGGGAGGGAGAAGGAGGTGGTTTTGATGATGTCACCCAGCTTGTAACTTTTACCCCGTGGTTGGAGCACTCAGCTGGCATGTGGGAGACCCCGGTTCAGTTCTCCCGTCACGCTGTCTAGAGTAGCTCAGGAATGTGAGTACCAAACTCAGGGCAAACAGTTACAAAGCAGGGCACAATCCCGACACTGGTTGCATAATTCTATATTTAGATTTCACCTACCAGGTATCAAATGTGAACCCCTCAAGCACTAGAACAGCCTGAACATGGAGTCACAGACAGTCCCCTTGGGTACTCCCATCTATCTTACTGCTTTTCTACCTCCTCCCCTCTTACATCTCTCTGCTCCTCCTGCTGGGGCTGCCGCATTCCCAGCAGCAGAGTCGGGGCAGCCATTGGCCACAGGTATCTATGGTTAAAGCCACCAGCTGCTGTATCCTGGCCAAAGAGAACGGTGGAAGACATGGAACAGCAGACAGCCTCTCCCCAGCCCAAGAAGAACCATTAATAGAAACCTTCGCACCCCAAGGCAAAGGGAGCAGGAGGTGGCGGCACTGGAGGGAGAGCCTCTGCCTAATCCAGAAACAGGGAGCAGCATCCAGGAAAGAGCCCCCCTCAGTCCAAGGCAAAGGGATGTGACAGCCCTGACGGGGAGACCTCTCCATTCATGTCTCTGAATTTAATATTTCAGACATGTAGAAATATTCACCAGAACCCATGTGGTCAGAGTTAAGGGTGTTTGGATGCTGGCAGTGAGAAGGTTTCTGTTTACTGGTGTGTGTGTGTATCCCAGAACCCGTTAGGTTCCACCACTCTGCTGTAAGGGTAATCCAAGCATCTGAGCCCCAGGATCCCCACATAAGTCAAGCTTCTGGGACCGGAACAGAGCCCATCCATTGGTCCAGTCTTGGGGTCCCTAGGCACATTCTTGGAGTGCTCTCTAGCCCCCTATCCTGAAGCCTGGAACCCACTGCCTAACCCCCTGGTGCAGAGCTGACCCTTCAGACTCCCACATGTTTAAACACACCATCTCCCAGAACTCCACGCCAAGGTGAGAGCCTTCTGGTTTTCAGCTGAACTCTCTCCAGAGGCACGCGGTAGTTGTGAAGCATTTAACATACAAACAGAGTCTTTGCACAAGTTCAACACATTATTGCTCTTTCACTTAACCAGAAAAAGCACAAGAGAATTTAGATCACGTAGCACAAAATGACCAACCTAACTGCAGTGCCTCTGACTAGCTGACCCTTCCCTTGGGAGTCCTTGGGGCCATCTGGGCTCAGGAAAAGCAGACAGGACCACCTCACCTCATGAAGCTGCTGCATGCTGGGAAACTTTGCTCTCTCCTTTTGATTTGGAGACAAAGAGCGCGATCCATGAAGGGACCCAGTACTCCTGGGGGAATTCTACACCAAAAAGCTAAAAATTCTGTGCACAATATTTTAAAATTCTGCATATTTTATTTGTCAAAATAACATGATATAATCATGCCAATTTCAATTATTTTGGTAATTTATTTCAAAATACCTGTAGGCAACTATGTCCATAACAAGACAGACCAAAAAAAAGATTCTGTATTTTCTTTTTTGACAAATAGATTCCTTACTGGGCATATTAATTCAGAACTCTGAGTAATTCATTTAAACTACAATACAGAAACGTATTTCCCACACCTGTCAGAAGCAGTGCAACGGCTTGGGGGAGTCAGGGGTAACAGAGGAGCTGAGGGAAAGGGAAAGAGCCTGGAGTGACCCTGGAGAGTTGTTGGTGTGGGTGAGAGAAGTATGGAATAGGGGTTTTTTGGGGGGGGAAGGGATTTGGGGAGCCTCCCCCATGAAGACCCTGGCTGACCCCAAGCCTCTCCCATTCAGTCAGGCACATCTGCCCCTGTCCCCACACCCCCCATCCCCAATGTCTCTGCAGCCGCCTCCTCCATCCCCATGTGGCCTTGCACCCCCACTCCCATTCAGCCCCTGCTTCAATGTTGTCACTCCACTAGTTCCTTAGCCCAGGCCCCAGTCTGTCCCGCTCACTAGCCATTCTGAACCCCAGTCTGTGACCCCCTCAGCAGCCCCGTGTGCCCAACGCTGTCTGTCCTAACCTGGCTCCGCGGGCAGGGTGCTGTGATGAACTTCTGCTCCTGGGGGAATTCTGTGTCACTCAGGCAGAATATTTTTTGGGGGGGGGGGGGGGAATTCTGTGGCTAGACATGAATTCTGCGTGTGCACAGTAGTGCCAAATTCCCCCAGGAGTAATATTGCAATGCTGAATATCACTGCATCTAAATTTTAGCTGCCTAGAAAGTCACTGGAACGACTCTGTGAGCCACAAAGCCTGAGTTATGGGGAGATGTAAGGGTCTTAGAACGGGTTCCACAAAAGCCAGCATGCTAGACAGGAACCTGCCTAACCTAACCAACAGGAGCTGCCGACCAGAGGGGTCTTGTACAGGTAGTCTAGGGCCCTAACTCAGCTTTGCGGATTGCAGGGCTGTTCCTGTAACTGTCTAGTGTACATTATCTCTTGATAAATTTTGTTTCTTATGTAAAATCCCCAAAATACAGAAAAAACAAAAGCAACTTTTCTCTTCTCAGGATCAAATTTGGAGCAATTGGAGAGTTTGAAGAAAGGGGGAGATGAGAATCTGGTGTTTAACTAGAGTGAGGAGAAGGAAAATCTAGGAACTGCTGGTACGTGCCATTGTTACTCATGAATAAATATGCACAGGGATGTTATCAATGCTCGGATCTCTGTGAGTAACAGGAGAGTAACAGTGAGTAACATGCTGCCCACTGTGAGAGACTATTTATTATTTCCTCTGTGCAAAGCAATTTCTGTTCTGGTTTAATGGAAACTAAACAGGAGAAAGGAGAATGGAGGAAATTATATTTACTGACTGAATAATCCATATTGTTTTCTTAAAAACATGAACAATTTGAACAATCTCTATTAGAAATCTCTATTCCTCTGTAGCTAAAACTCTCCATAATTACAGCTACTTGACATTTTTCACACAAAAATGTCTCTCACCTGAATGTGTGGCAACAGCAAAATCAGGGTTTCTCTGGAAATGTTGATTTTTACAACATTGCTCTAGATTCTGATCAGGAGAATCAAAGTGTAATTTCAAATAATTGAATCATTTCAGTTTCAGTCTAAAATATCCACATTTTCTGTTTCCACATTGCTGCAGGAAAACATTTCAGAATATTTAGTTCAGGGGTAGGCAACCTATGGCACACGTGCCGAAGACGGCACGCAAGCTGATTTTCAGTGACACTCACACTGCCCAGGTCCTGGCCACTGGTCCGGGGGGCTCTGCATTTTAATTTAATTTTAAATGAAGCTTCTTAAACATTTTAAAAACCTTATTTACTTTACATGCAACAATAGTTTAGTTATATATTATACACTTATAGAAAGAGACCTTCTAAAAACATTAAAATGTATTACTGGCACGCAAAACCTTAAATTAGAGTGACTAAATGAAGACTCGGCACATCACTTCTGAAAGGTTGCCGACCCCTGATTTAGTTCCAGGAACATTTTCAGTATCTTGACATTTCAGTCTGATTCAGAAAGGGGAGTAATTTTGAAGGTTCCAAATTTCACACCCCGGGAAAATTCTGTTTTCTGACAAGCTCTGCCATCACGGTGCAGTTATCAATCATGGTGACAACTTCCCCTTGAGTCTCTCCGAGATTGCCCAGCAGGAGAACGTGTGCTGCTCCCTGCCTCCCACAAGTGACCTACCCCAGTGATAGTTCTAGGCACTGATGGGCTGGTGACCCTGCGCATGGTCTAACTCTGCTGCTCTCACTGGTGTTGGGGGCTGGGAGTGCTCCAGTGCATCTCTAGGGGACTCTCTCTACGGAGCTTACATCACATCCCCAGGAAAGGTCCAGTGTTAAGTCACAGGGTTGCAGTGAAACGCTTCCTCCTGCAGAAAAGGGTCTATATTAAATAGCTATTGGAGTAGGGTCCTGCACCTGCATCTTCTACCTCCCAGTGCCCTGATCCCCTGGCAATAGAGTCATTGTCACTTTCTCGCTCTGATACAGGGGCTAATTATTTAGTCAACATGGAGCAGCTTGATCAGAAGAGATTGAGGGAGCCCCACATCAGAATATCCCAGACCCCCGTGGTTAGGGCAGTCATCTGAGCGGTGGGAGACCCGTGTTCAAACCCTTCCTCCCCATCAGGCACAGCAGAGAGTGGAACCTAAGGCTTTGTCTACACTGGTAATTGAAAGACAAAACGTTTGTCTTTCAGAGATGTGGCGACACAGCCATGTCACTAAACGCTGTGTAGTGTAGCCATAGCCTTAGTCTCCCATATGCCAGGCGAGTGCCCTAACCACTGGGCTCAAAGTTATAAAGGAGCCTCTGCCGGCACCTCCTCTGGATTTTGTCTGAGCCCTGATCCAAAGGGGTGCTCAGAACACTCCTACATCATTGGGCCCCACAGGCAAGACAGGCTTTCCACTGCCGGCCTTCTGGTTTGAGGAGCCCTCTGGGGTTTAGGTGTGAGGCAGGTGTCTGGGCACCTAGAGTGAGGCAGCAGTAGTGCCCAGGCTCAGAAGTGGAAATTTAAGAAGTTGGGAAATTTTGCCATAGAAATGTTGGCGGTGAGTGAGTTTAGCTGCCTGCACAGTTAGGGGCAGCCAGGCAGAGGTTTTCTGGATTTCAGTGGCACCTAATTCTGGGAGTTCGGTATCTAAACCTGGGCTTTAGTCACCTAAGTCTCGCTGTGGAACTGGGACATCCTGGCTGCGTGCCTCAGTTTCCCATCAGTAAAATGGGGATAATGTCACTTACCTTCACTGTAAAATACTTGAGATCTACTGATGAAAAGTGCTATGTAAGCGCTAGGGGAGGAGGAGGAGGATGAAATGGCCCATGACTCTCCAAATGTTCGTGACCTGCCATTACAGGGAAAGACAGAAGCTTAGAGGCAGGAAATTTTTTCTCATTTTGACTCTCTGGGCTGGTGTATCCAGCACCAAGAGTAATTCCTGCTGGCTCAGCTGGGAGAACTGGATAGGGAGATTGTGAAGAAACGGGGTGAAAATGCCACCAACTTTTCCAAGCCAATATCTCATCACAACAAGCTGATCAGTGAGCTGGAGGGGCAGGGCCAGCAGCCAGTGAGTGAATTCCTGCAGGTGAGACTGTTCAAGACACCCAGATCACTGCACAGAGACAGGGCACTGCCTGAATCATGAGCACTGGAGTCCAGCACTCTGAGATACAGTGTAACTCGGTGTGTGCATGGCAGAGACGGGAATTATTATTGTTCTTTGCAGTTACAGACGTGCAGATGTTAGAGATGAAAAGCCCCATTCGCTCAGAGAACTCATGGCTTTTAGGCCAGACCAGGGCCTCTATTTCCTGTATTTGTAAAATCCCTTCTGATCCCTGTTGACGCCTGGCCGTTTCAGTGGTTTGCTTGTTTTGCCCTAATTTTTTTCCCTGCAGCCTTTACTGTCCCTGAATAGCCTTGTTTCTTTGGCTGCCTCCCCCTTTCCATTCCCAGGGCAGGTTGGTTTATCCTCAGACCTCGGGGCAACCCTTAGGGAGCCACTGCCTGATTCTCATTCCTGCACTCAGTGTTGTCAGGGCAGTTACAGGCTGGTGGTGGCCTTGAGCTCGGTGGGCCAGATCCAACCATCCATTTTTATGCAGAACTCCCCAGTGTGGTGAGAGCTGCATGATAACACATGTATCCATGTGGTCTTCTGTGCTGGGGCCTTTCACTGATTGGATTCTGCAAGTGCCAGTGTGTGGTTTGCTGAAATCTCATCCCCTGGTGCTGCTTCAAACTCTGATCTCGTCTCTCAGTTCTGAAAAGAGGGTCTAAACGTACCATGCACTGGGCAATCACCCTGGATCCCAGAGTGTGACAGCCCCAACCCCGGCATGGAGGATGGATCCCCCTATGTGACATATTAGACCGAGCGCTCTTTTCTCTCTTCCCCCGCTAGGACGTCAGAGGCACTTTGAGCAGACACGCGGCTCCTTCTCACACCCCCTCATAATTCTTGAGACTGGGCAGGGGGTTGGACACCAGGTGAAAGCCACGTCTCCCCAGGGCACCTGAGCACAGTGTGCGGGGCAGGGGTCACATTTCAGCTACTTTCACTTTGTTCAAATTCACCTTGAGGTTCTCGTCCTATGAACAAAATGGTGGAATTACCCATCCTGTGGGAAAGGTTATGAACTTGTTGTTACATCCTAGGGGGACTGGCTGGCTCTGGACACTGGGAATATACTTCTAGGTCTCTGCTTACCATAGGTGCTGGTAAGGGTGCTCCACCCCAGCTCTGCCCCGAGGCCCCACCCCCCACTACACCACTCTCCTGGGGCCCCGCCCTCACTCAACCTCTTCTCACTGCTGCTCCAACTCCTCCCCCAAAGCCCCCATCCACCTGCAGTTAGCTGCTCTCCCCTCCCCCAAGTGCCTCTCCCAGCCTCCAAACAGCTGATCGATGGCCCCATTGAACAGCTGTGGCTGGTGGGTGCTGAGCACCCACTATATTGTTTTTGTGGGTGTTTGAGCTCTGGAGCACCCAAGGAGTCGGCACCTGAGCTGTGACCAAGTACAAACAGCAACTTATAATGAGACTTAGCCCATGTACTGTTGTTAATGGCCAATCTCTAAGGCCTAAATTCACAACACTGGCCTAATTTTGGCTGTCTCAGTTTATCTCTTCGAAATACAGGACTTCAGGGCACGTGTTCCACCTGCATCCACAGCTGCAGCCGGAGTCAGTGGGCGCTGCAGGTGCCCAGCCCCTTGGAGAACCAGCCCCTAAGTACTCAGGTCAGTATCCCAAATTTGGACCCTAAATTAACAAAAAGAACAGGAGTACTTGTGGCACCTTAGAGACTAACAAATTTATTAGAGCATAAGCTTTCGTGGGCTACAGCCCACTTCTTCGGATGCTGTAGCCCACGAAAGCTTATGCGCTAATAAATTTGTTAGTCTCTAAGGTGCCACAAGTACTCTTGTTCTTTTTGTGGATACAGACTAACACGGCTGCTACTCTGAAACCTAAATCAACAGACATTCTTGACATTTGGACCCAGCCCATCATTGTGCTCTGGCTCCCGAGCTGGCTAGTGTGGGCCAAGTGGGTGTAGAAAAGGGGTAAAGCCCTCCCCCACCCTGGGAAATCCCTCCAACAAAGGAGTCGCTTGTGCCTCCTCCCCTACAGCTGCAGGCACAGGGAGTGCTCCTGGGAGGGCCGTGAGGGAGTGGGGTTGGGGCATGGACAGGCTGGAGGAGAAGGGGGTGGAGTAGGGATAGAGGGGTGTGGCCAGGGTGAAGCTGCACCTCACCTCTTATACTCTGCACCCTGGCAAAGCCCCTTAGGGCCATCAAACCAGGGATGCAGCTCTGCCTGGAGCTCAGGACTTACTTAGTTGTTGCCAAGGTCTGCATTGTCCTTGCAGCCACTGAATGGGGGCCTATTGAACCAGCCCTCTCCCAGACTCAGTTTCCCCATTGATATATAAAATTATTCTTCTTAACTGCCAGTGGGCAAATTTGTCACTTACACATGGAAGATATACAGCACAGCTATGTCTTAACTCAGGAAGTTCCTTCAAGAGGAAATGTAGCCAAACTCCAAACCTGGAGACAATGGACCTTTCTGTGCCTGCGTCCTGCAGATAGCTAACTGCTTAGTTTGCAACATAAGCAAGGAGGAGGGAGCAAGCAGATGGACAATAAGGGGTCATAAGAGGGACAGATACATGTAACTTGCTAATTACGTATGGTAATGATGGCAAATTTTGGCCAATCATAAAGCAATAGATTATCATAGTCAACTGCATATAATGCTTTGGTGTAAGTGTTTTCTTTGTTCTTGCTGACTTATGAGCTCAAACCCAATTGCAATTGAAATAAACGGATCGCCCCTCCCGGGGCTCCTTGCTTGGCTAGCTGTGTCCGTCTCTCCTTATTCCTCAGCTGGAACGGACAGAAATTTCTATGACACCATCTACACAAGGCTTGTGTGGCTATTTGCATTACAGTCTATGGAGGATGAGGGCCCCATGGTGCTAAGCTCAGAGTAGATGCTGAGAAAATAAACCCAGAAAGGTTATGATTCAGAGTCTGGATCCTGAAAAGTCTCAGCGTCCCAGTGATGCCAAAGGGACCAGAGTGGGTAAAGTTACAGCCACCATTTACCGAGAAAGGGGCAGAGCACAAACATGCTACCCCAGCTGTCTGAGTGTCCCTAAGTAAACAGCTGGGGAGGAGTTTGGTCTCCGTACACCACAGAGTCCCTGGTCTCTCTCCTGGGAATGACAAAAAGGGAGAAAATGGGTGCAGGCCTTGCTGGGTGTGGTTCTGTGAGATGGGGTCACCTGCCCCACTAGGGCCCAGGCTGAGATCCCAGCACATTCCACGCTGGCCCCTGAGCTGCCATCAGATGGACTTTCAGCTTCTGTCCATGTGGTGGTGGGGGAGGAATTGGGTTATTGCCCTGGGGGAGCTGCTGGGGGGAGATTTAGCTGCTCACAGACAATTTTAACAGCTATAAAGCGTTAACTTTTTGAATCTCAGTGTCCCGTGTCATTAAATAGTTATTGTCGGACCAAAATATTGTCTGATCCCCCCATAATTCCCCACGGCTGTGAAAATTTAAATTGGTAACAACTGGAATGAAATGCTGAAACCCAGATTTTTGTGCAACTGTGAAAGTTTAAATCAATAAATATAAAAATTGTTTAAAATAAACATCGGTCAAAATTATATATTATATATAAAAAAAAAAAAGAATTCTGCCAAGTCTGACTATCGCTCCTTAGACACACAGACCCTGCTCCTGCAGGCTCATCCTGACAGGTGGATGCTGATGTCCATGTGAAGCCCCAGTGACCCTCCCCACCAGCACAGGGGCTGATTGCAGGACCAGAGCCCTAGTGGTACATTTTTCACCAAAGCCTCCAGGGCTGTAATGTTACTGGTGGGCTCCTTCCAATTCAACAAACACCCTGCGTCAGTTCTAGGAAGGGAAACACCCCCTTGCTGCTGCAGGCGGGGCATAGTGTGAACTCAGGAAATTGAAACTTACCCTGTTACACTGCCCAGAGGGAGCCATGGCTGCAGAGAACCCCGTGGAAAGTCTCCCGGAGGAAGCTACATGTCCCGTCTGTCTGGAGTATTTCACAGAACCTGTCACTCTGGAGTGTGGGCACAATTTCTGCTGAGCCTGCATCAGCCAGTGCTGGGAGGGATCAACTACAGCCACCTCCTGCCCTCAGTGCAGAGAAACTGTGCAACAGAGAAACCTCAGGCCCAACAGGCAGCTGGCAAATGTCCTAGAAATTGCCCACCGCCTGAGTTTACAGGCAGCAAAAGGAACAGGAGGGGACGGGGTGTGTGGGGAACGCCAGGAGGCTCTGAAACTGTTCTGCGAAGAGGATCAAACAACCATCTGTGTGATCTGCAGAGAGTCCCGGGCTCACCGCGCTCACACGGTGGTTCCCATACGGGAAGCTGCCCAGGAGTACAAGGTACCGAGTTGCTGTCCAGTCTAATGGGTAATAACTCTGGATTTAATGACAGGTTAATGGCATCACAAGTTGCCCGAGACAGGTGTAACTGTGTCATTCACTTATGTGTAGCCTTCATTGCATGAAAGATGCTCTACAAATTAATGATACTCCAGCCTGGCAAGAATGACAAGAGATGAAGATTTTAAAATTGTCTGATGTGGGAAAGTTTTCTCTGAGCAGCTGAATCCTTTTCAAACTCAGCTCCCACCAGTGAAATAAGGGAACTCTCTGCAGACTGGAAGTTATTAAATGACCAGTGAGATTTGATTCACAAGAGCTGCAGGCCAGTCTATGGGACTGTTGCCTTCAGACCGGAGAAGGGGGAGTTACAAGCTGTGGCTGTTATTACTGATTGTATCACAATGTTTATTATGGTTATTTGCGTCCCAGCAGCCCCTACAGACCCCAGATGAGATCTGACCTCGATTGTAGGGGGCCCTGCACAAACTCCAGTGAGGGACAATCCCTACCCTGAGCCATTCACAGTCTAACTGGACAAGAGAGTCAAAAGGTGGGAGGGGAAACTGAGGCACAAAGCGGGGAAGTGACTTGTCCAAGGTCATTCAGTACATCAATGGCAGAGCTGGGTATAAACCCCCACTTTTCAAAGGCCAATCCTAGTGCCCTAACCACTAGGCTACGCTGCCCCCCTCAGCAGCACTGAGCAGTGATGAAGTGCGGACAGTAGGAGGAAAAGACTCCTTGATTAAAGCCGCAGTGTCAGCAGGGAGATGAGGTTTCCCACTGGGATTCTGAACTCCTGTGTTGCTCCATGAAGGGTTAAATTCAGATGCTGCCGGCCTGCACTGGAGGAGACTACTGAGCTAAACGCTGTGTGGACCCCGAGCACCTTGAGTCCGCACACAAAAGGGCTTCAGGCAGCACAGGTCCATGCCAAGTACCACTGGGATTACACTGGATTGTATCAAAACTAACCCCAGGCTGGAGCTGACTGGTGCCAGTCTGACCTGTTCTAGTGTGTACGTGGGCAAGGAGCAGCCTAAGTGGTTCCATTAGTCCCACCATGCAGCCTTTTGAAATCTCCCAGAATCCACTGCTTCCAGGATCTTTACTAGGGAATGGGACAGTGGGGACCTACCCAAAGTGTATTGTAACTGAAAGGGTTTAGGGCAGCACTCGGGCAAACCCCAACCGTTCTTTATACAAATCTGCCTGTCTAATTAGGGTGGCCACTGAGGCATCCCCAGAACATAGGACATCCCCACGCCTGCCTGCATGGGCCCTCCTGCCCCTGAATCAGTCAACCTGTGTGAGCCTCCTACCACCTTTGTCAGCTCGCCCCCACCTGCATCATTCTGTATGGAAGTGCCACCTCCACCCCTGCCCCCGCCCTCACTAGTGTCCTCCTGCGTCCTCAGTCTTCTCCTCCCTCTTTTTCACCGGACAAAGCCACATCCAGTGCTAGGTCCCCAGAGCAATCCCCAGAGCTTCAGGGCTGAAATCCTAGCCCATATTTAAACCCTGGTGGCTTCTGGGATTTGTATCACTTTGTTTGTTAAACCTTCTCAAAAACAGGTTTATTGATTCACCCCCATGTGACTTCAGTGTCCTGTTATGTGCTGTACCACTAATCAATTCACAAATACCAATAAAACTTGGTTATAATTGAGATCTCTCTCTAATTACTGAAAAGACTGAACCTGAATTGGTAGCAAGTCTGAATATGACACACTCCCAGTCTGCATTGATAAGGTTTCATCTCCTTGTTGGCCCTGATGTCACAAAGCGATTAGGACCAACAGTCATCTTGGGTTTGGGAGGAAAAACACCCAACTCCACACGCCTCTCAACCCTCAAAATGAAACCTCCTGAATCCTTTCTGTTTCTTCAGAAAAAAAATTCAGGCCCATTTGAAGGCTCTGAGGGAAGAGAGAGAAAAGCTGCTGGGATTTAAAGTGACTGGAGAGGGGAAACGCCAGGAGTACCTGGTAGGTGCCTGTTGTTATTAACCAGCAGGGACTGGCAGTGGGAGATCTGTTTGGAGCCAGACTCCTGTGTGGCCTTGGTGAATTTGGACTTGTGTGTGTTTCTCCATGATCATGGATTGCTGGGTTAGATTCGTGTGTAGACAAGCCCTAAGCTTCCATTTCAGCTGATGAGTTAATGCAGGCCTGCACAACTCGTAAAGCGGCGAGGGCCATATTACTCCAAAGAAAATAGCTGAGGGCCGAAACCCCCC
>NW_020697803.1:0-58271 GCF_002925995.2 Terrapene triunguis | reverse complement strand
ATATTACAAAATCGAACGTGTGTGTCCACACTAAGGACAGTAATTCGACTTTGTGAGTCCACACTAACGGGGAAAGCGTCGACATTGGAAGCGGTGCACTGTGGGCAGCTATCCCACAGTTCCCACTGCCCATTGGAATTCTGGGTAGAGCCGCCAATGCCTTCTGGGTAAAAAAATGTGTCGAGGGTGCTTTTGGGTAACTGTCATCATCCGTCCGTCACTACCACCCTCCCTCCCTGAAAGCGCCGGCGGGAAGTCATTTTGTGCACTTTTCTGGTCAGTGACAGCGCGGACGCCACAGCACTGCGAGCATGGAGCCCGCTGCGACCATCGCTGCAGTTATGGCCGTTGTCAACACCTCGCAGCTTATCACCCACCTTTCCCAGAGGCAGATGCAGAGAAATCAGGCGAGGAGGCTATGGCAGCGCGGTGAGGGCCTGAAGTCTGAGAGTGGCACAGACCTCTCAGAAAGCACGGGACCCAGCGCAGAGGACATCACGGTGGCAATGGGTCATGTTGATGTTGTGGAACGGCGATTCTGGGCCCGGGAAACAAGCACGGACTGGTGGGACTGCATAGTGCTGCAGCTCTGGGATGAATCCCAGTGGCTGCGAAACTTTCGCATGCGGAAGGGGACTTTCATGGAACTTTGTGAGTTGCTGTCCCCTGCCCTGAAGCGCAATGACACCCAGATGCGAGCAGCCCTGACTGTCCAGAAGCGAGTGGCCATAGCCCTCTGGAAGCTTGCAACGCCAGACAGCTACCGGTCAGTCACGAACCACTTTGGCATGGGCAAATCTACCGTGGGGGTTGTTGTGATGCAAGTAGCCAACGCAATCGTTGAGGTACTGCTGTCAAAGGTAGTGACCCTGGGAAACGCGCAGGTCATCATAGATGGCTTCGCCGCGATGGGATTCCCAAACTGCGGTGGGGCTATAGATGGAACTCACATCCCTATCCTGAGACGGGACCACCAGGCCAGCCAGTACATTAACAGAAAGGGCTACTTTTCAATGGTGCTGCAAGCACTGGTGGACCATAGGGGACGTTTTACAAACATCAACGTCGGATGGCCGGGCAAGGTTCATGACGCTCGTGTTTTCAGGAACTCTGGTCTGTTTAGGCGGCTGCAGGAAGGTATTTACTTCCCGGACCACAAAATAACTCTTGGGGATGTGGAGATGCCGATAGTCATCCTCGGGGACCCAGCCTACCCGCTAATGCCCTGGCTCATGAAGCCTTATACTGGCGCCCTGGACACTGAAAAAGAACTCTTCAACTACCGGCTGAGCAAGTGCAGAATGGTGGTGGAGTGTGCTTTTGGCCATCTCAAGGGGAGATGGAGAAGCTTACTGACTCGCTGTGATCTCAGCGAAACCAATATGCCCATTGTTATTGCAGCTTGCTGTGTGCTCCACAATCTCTGTGAGAGCAAGGGGGAGACCTTTATGGCGGGGTGGGAGGTTGAGGCAAATAGCCTGGCTGCTGATTATGCCCAGCCAGACAGCCGGGCGATTAGAAGAGCCCAGCGGGACGCCCTGTGCATCCGGGAGGCTTTGAAAGCTAGGTTCCTGAGTGAGCAGGGTAACCTGTGACTTTTAAGTTTGTGTACAGAGAAGCTGTACCTGCCCCCATTTCTTTACCCACTAAATGTTCAGTATCCTCTCCAGTTACATACCCCGTTCCCCCCTTCCAACACACGTTTAAAAATAAAAGCACTTCAATTTTGTTAATGAACACCGTTTTCTTTATTACTGTTTCCATGGGAATGTTTTAAACCTGGGACGCAGACTGTGGTGGGGAGCGGGTGTAGTGTGGTGATGCAAACGACGCTTCTAAACTCCAGGAATGACAGGCTCCGCAATGGTGGACTGGTTGTTTCAACGGAGCCTGCCACCCCTCCTGATCGGGACTGTGTGTGTGTGGGGGGGCTATGTGACTTTGTGGCAGGGGGAGGAGGGTTACAGATCCCCTGCTGCGTGGCTCTGTGATCCAGGATAAGGACCGCTGCATAAGATCTGTAACTGCCCTCCCCCACCACAAAGTCACAGAGCAACCCTCCCCCCCCCACAGAACATGAAAACCACCTCCCAGACTGACCAGGGTAACTAGTCACTGCACTGTGTATGTGCCCTGCTGCTGAACCTGCCCCCGCCTCTGTACCCTGCTAAAGGTGACTGTCCTGTCCAATTACCAACCCCCTTCCCCCCCTTCAGACAGACTCTCCTCCAAAAGAACATGATGGAAACAGTAATTAACAGAAACGTATTTTTTATTAGCAACTACACATGAAACTGGGGGGTGAAACTTGGATGAGGGCTTGTGTGAGGTGGGAAGGAAAGGACTTGTCAAATTTTGGGGAATGAGAGCCTTCTAGTACTAGAGCAGTCTGCAGGGGTGGAGTGAGAGTTTTCACGGACTCTGCCGCCCCTCCTTCTTTGGACTTTGGGTGAGGGGGGTATGGGACTTGGTGGCGGGGGAGGGCGGTTACAGATAGACTGCAGCGGGGCTCTGTCCTCCTGCCTCCGGTCCTGCAGAACATCCACAAGGCGCCGGAGCGTGTCCGTTTGCTCCCTCATTAGTCCAAGCAGCGTTTGAGTCGCCTGCTGGTCTTCCTGCCGCCACCTCTCCTCCCGTTCCATGTGTGCTCGGTGCATTTGGGACAAGTTATCCCTCCACTGGGTCTGCTGTGCTGCCTGGGCTCGGGAGCAGCCCATAAGTTCCGAGAACATGGCCTCCCATGTCCTCTTCTTCCTACGCCTAATCTGCGCTAGCCTCTGGGAGTGTGATGCCAGGCTAGGTTGGGAGACAGTCGCAGATGTGGCTGTGGGAATGGGAAAAAGGGAGTGAATTCCTCAGAAAGATAAATGTAGTTGTGAACAAAGAACATAGTCTTTCTCTGTGAACAAGACCATGCACAGCACCTATCACATGCGCACTCAGGACAAGGGCGAATTTTCGGCCCTCGCATTCGGTGCCTGGGGTCTTGCAGTGCAGATCTGAGAAGCGGGGCAGGACACCGGAATTTGTGTAGCAGGCCGACATGGTAAGCCGTAGACTTGTGGCTGCTTAAAACTTTAATAGTAGCACTGGCCTCCTTTCACATTGAAAGCAATGCCAGTCCCTGCTGCCAGCAATCCGGCAAGCATGAACTCTGCCCCTGTCCCACCCCCTCACGGCTGTCCCAGGGAAAGATCCCTGTATGCTGCCCCTCTCCCGCCTCCACCGCGTGGCTGTAAACCGGTGGTTACAGTTCTGTAAAGGAACGGGCAAGCAGTCCCAATACTAACATTCCCCTACCTAATTCAAAGCAGGTCACCATGAGCGACATCACCCCGATGAGGATCTCAGACACGGAAAAAGAAAGAATGCTTCGGGAAAGCCTGCAAAGACCAGGGCCGTATGCCGCCATGCTCTGCAGGGAAATGATCCCGGAGTACTTGATTGTCTCCTGGCGCGGAAACGTTTCATACCACGGAGGACCCAATAAGGCCGCTCTCCCCAGGAACCTGATGCAAAGGCTTTCCAATTACCTCCAGGAGAGCTTCGTGGAGATGTCCCAGGAGGATTTCTGCTCTATCCCCGGACATATAGACCGCATTTTACTGTAGCTGCACTGGCAGGGACTAAACAATAGAGCGGCTTGGGCAGAACAATCATGCGAAACCGGACATTGGTAGATTTTTTTTCAATAGTTGCACTGCCCAGGACTGAAACGTTAAGCGCCTAGGGCAAACTAATCATGAGAAACCCATTGTTGTTATTGTTAATATTCCTGTTCTGTTAAAAATAAATGTTTAGATGTTTAAAACACTTACTGGCTGATCCTTCCCCTGATTCTGTGTCCGGGTTAACGGCTGGGGACGGTTGGTAGGGGATCTCTGTAAGGGTGATGAAGAGATCCTGGCTGTCGGGGAAATCAGCATTGTAAGCGCTGTCGACTGCCTCGTCCTCCTCATCTCCTTCCTCATCTTCCCCGTCCGCTAACATGTCCGAGGAACCGGCCGTGGACAATATCCCATCCTCAGAGTCCACGGTCAGTGGTGGGGTAGTGGTGGCGGCCGCACCTAGGATGGAATGCAGTGCCTCGTAGAAACGGGATGTGTGGGGCTGGGATCCGGAGCGTCCATTTGCCTCTTTGGTCTTCTGGTAGCCTTGTCTCAGCTCCTTGATTTTCACGCGGCACTGCGTTGCATCCCGGCTGTATCCTCTCTCTGCCATGGCTTTAGAGATCTTCTCGTAGATCTTTGCATTCCATCTTTTGGAGCGCAGCTCGGAAAGCACGGACTCATCTCCCCACACAGCGATCAGATCCAAGACTTCCCGATCAGTCCATGCTGGGGCCCTCTTTCTATTCTGAGATTGTACGGCCATCTCTGCTGGAGAGCTCTGCATCGTTGCCAGTGCTGCTGAGCTCGCCACGATGTCCAAACAGGAAATGAGATTCAAACTGGCCAGACAGAAAAAGGAATTCAAATTTTCCCGGGGCTTTTCCTGTGTGGCTGGTCAGAGCATCCGAGCTCGGACTGCTGTCCAGAGCGTCAACAGAGTGGTGCACTGTGGGATAGCTCCCGGAGCTATTAGCGTCGATTTCCATCCACACCTAGCCTAATTCGACATGGCCATGTCGAATTTAGCGCTACTCCCCTCGTTGGTGAGGAGTACAGAAGTCGAATTTAAGAGACCTCTATGTCGAACTAAATAGCTTCGTGGTGTGGACGGGTGCAGAGTTACTTCGATGTAACGGCGCTAAATTCGACATAAACTCCTAGTGTAGACCAGGCCTAATAGGGTTGAGAGTTTAGACTGTGTGCTTATATTGTATTTCTTTTGGTAACCAACTCTAACTTCTTGCCTATCACTTATAATCACTTAAAATCTATCTTTTGTAGTCAATAAATTTGTTTAACTGTTTATCTTTACCAGTGAGTTTGCCTGAAGCGTTTGGTAAGGGTCTTTGCTCAGGTTTGACAAAGGCTGGTGTATATCCACTTTCCATTGATGAAGTGGTGAACCAATTAATAAATGTGCACTGCTCATCTTGAGCAGTGCAAGACGGTATATTCCTGAGGTACAGTGCTGGGAGTTGGGGAGATTTGGCTCAGGTGCCTTTCTCTGTTTGATTCATGAGTAGCTCTGGGAGCATTCATGTAATCTAGCTGGGTGTTGGGCTCCACATGCTGTTGTGCTGAGTGATCACAGCAACTGGAGGGGCCTGCTGCTGTCACTAGCAAGGCATTGTGAAAGACAGCCCAGGCTGGAGAGAGTTAAGGGGGTACAGTGGTCCCATGGTCCCAGGATGCACCCTGGGGATCCCATCATGCACCCACTTAGGGGCAGGGATGAATTTGGTCCATTGCCCTTAAACAGAAATGGCTACAGCTTCCCATGGAGAGGCTGGCCCATGTGTCTCAGCCTCATTCGGAATGTCTGAGACATGATCCCTTGCCCCTGGTTTGTGTGGGTTTTTTTTCCTTCCACTCGCTGCCTTTACCTTAATCCCACAGGCTTTGATAGTTATTTCCTCATTGATCTGAACAGCAGGAGACTGGAGTCTGATAGGACTTCTCTCTCCTCCAGCCTCACCTTCCCCATCTCCTGCCTGCTCATCCTAGGGGCTCGCCCTATGGCCACTAGCTCACAAACCTGCAGCCACTTGGCTCTCTGCACATCCTGTTGAAAGAATTGCAGAGAAGAAACCTCAGGGCACCTCCAGGGAAAAGCAGAGCTGGAGGAGACAAGGGCAGTGCTAGGACACGTCCCCTCTGGTTGGCTTTATGTGGTTATTTCATAAATCGGCTTAGGGTACATCTACACTACAAGATTAATCCGAATTTATATAATTCGAATTTGGGAAACAGATTGTATAAATTCGAATGTATGCGGCCACACTAAGCACAGTAATTCGGCGGTGTGCGTCCATGTACCGGGGCTAGCGTCGATTTCTGGAGCGTTGCACTGTGGGTAGCTATCCCATAGCTATCCCATAGTTCCCACAGTCTCCCCCGCCCATTGGAATTCTGGGTTGAGATCCCAGTGCCTGATGGGACAAAAAACATTGTCGCAGGTGGTTCTGGGTACAGCCTCACCCCTCCCTCCCTGCATGAAAGCAACGGACGGCAGACAACCATTTTGTGCCTTTTTTCCTGGGTGAACACTGCAGACGCCATACCACGGCAAGCATGGAGCCCGCTCAGCTCAAGACAGCAGTCATGAACATTGTAAATATCTCGCACCTTATCGTGCAGTTTATGCTGAACAAGAACCTGGAAAACCAGGCGGCGAGGAGCAGGCTACAGCAGCGCGGCGACGAGAGTGATGAGGATATAGACATGGAATTCTATCGAACCGCAGGACCTGGTGCTTTGGAGATCATGCTGTTAATGGGGCAGGTTATAGGCATGGAACGCCGATTCTGGGCCCGGGAAACAAGCACAGACTGGTGAGACCGCATAGTGTTGCAGGTGTGGGACGATTCCCAGTGGCTGCGGAACTTTTGCATGCGTAAGGGCACTTTCATGGAACTTTGTGACTTGCTTTCCCCTGCCCTGAAGCGCCAGAATACCAAGATGAGAGCAGCCCTCACAGTTGAGAAGCGAGTGGCAATAGCCCTGTGGAAGCTTGCAACGCCAGACAGCTACCGGTCAGTCGGGAATCAATTTGGAGTGGGCAAATCTACTGTGGGGGCTGCTGTGATGCAAGTAGCCAAAGCAATCACTGAGGTGCTGCTACAAAAGCTAGTGACTCTGGGAGATGTGCAGGTCATAGTGGATGGCTTTGCTGCAATGGGATTCCCTAACTGTGGTGGGGCGATAGATGGAACCCACATCCCTATCTTGGCACCGGAGCACCAGGGTACCCAGTACATAAACCGTAAGGGGTACTTTTCAATGGTGCTGCAAGCACTTGTGGATCACAAGGGACGTTTCACCAACATCAACACGGACTGGCCGGGAAGGGTTCATGATGCTCGCGTCTTCAGGAACACTACTCTGTTTAAAGGGCTGCAGCAAGGGACTTACTTCCCGGACCAGAAAATGACTGTTGGGGATGTTGAAATGCCAATAGTTATTCTTGGAGACCCAGCCTACCCCTTAATGCCATGGCTCATGAAGCCATACACAGGCAGCCTGGACAGGAGTCAGGAGCTGTTTAACTACAGGCTGAGCAAGTGCAGAATGGTGGTAGAATGTGCATTTGGCCGTTTAAAAGGTCGTTGGCGATCGCTACTGACTCGCTCTGACCTCAGCCAAAGAAATCTCCCCATTGTTATTTCTGCTTGCTGTGTGCTCCACAATCTCTGTGAAAGTAAGGGGGAGACCTTTATGGCAGGGTGGGATGCTGAGGCAAATCGCCTGGCTGCTGATTACGCGCAGCCAGACACCAGGGCGATTAGAAGAACACACCAGGAAGCGCTGTGCATCAGAGAAGCTTTGAAAACCAGTTTCATGACTGGCCAAGCTACAGTGTGAAATTTCTGTTTGTTTCTCCCTTCATGAAAACCAGCCCCCTTTATTGACTCATTCATTCTCTGTAAGCAACCCACCCTCCCCATTCCCCCAGCTTTCTTTCAAAGGAAATAAAGTCACTATCATTTAAAAATCATGTATTCTTTATTAAGTGATTATAAACATAGGGAGAGAACCAAGAAGGTAATCTGGGTGAGGTTTGGGAGGAGGATAGGAGGGAAGTAAAAGGCCACTGAACAAATTCAATATAATGACAGCCTTTTGGTTGGGCTGTCCACTGGGGTGGAGTGCGAGGGTGCACGGAGCCTCCCCCCCCGCGTTCTTACACGTCTGGGTGAGGGGGATATGGAACATGGTGAGGGGGGAGGGAGGTTATACAGCGGCTGCAGCGGCACTCTGTCATCCTGCTGCCGTTCCTGAAGCTCCACCAGACGCCGGAGCATGTCCGTTTGCTCACGCAGCAGCCCCAGCGTTGCAGCCTGCCACCTCTCATCTCGAGCGTCCCTCAAGACCTCACGTTCACTGGCATTTTTCCTAAATTTAGATACAGTGTCCTTCCACTCATTCAAATGAGCTCTTTCATTGCAGGTGGATTCCATTATTTCTGTGAACATGTCCTCTCGCGTCCTCTTTCTACGCCGCCTTATCTGAGATAGCCTTCGGGACGGAGGAGGGAGGCTTGAAAAATTTGCAGCTGCTGGAGGGAGGGTTGAAAAAAAGGAGAGAAGTTTTTAAAATGATACATTTTACAGAACAATGCTTATACTATTCACATTACATAGCACATGTGATTTCAGTACAAGGTCGCATTTTCCATCTTAATATTGAGTGCCTGTGGCTTTGGTGTTAGAGATCACAGACACAGGTCCGGGCAACAGAATTCAGCTTGCAGGCAGCCATGGTAAGCCATTGTCTTTCGGCTTCTGCGCCCTCCTTTCCCACATACCAAGCAAAGCCTGTTGACTGCTGCGGTTTTCCTGTTAACCTTCAGCAGCAGAAAACAAACTAACCCACCCCCCCGATCCAATTCTCTGGGATGATCGCTTTATCCCTCCCCCCACCGCATGGCAAGTATCAGGGAAGATCCCTGCCGAAACCAAACTAACCCCCCCGCCCCTCCCCTCCCGCCATGAATTCCCTGGGATGATCAATGTACCCCTCCCCCGACCGCGTGGCTGGTAACAGGGAAGATCCCTGCTAGCCAAACGCGAAAAGCTCAGGGCCAATCCCCCCCCCACTGTGCTTGGCTAACTGCAGGGAAGGATTTCTTTTCAGCCACAGGCAAACAGCCCAGTAGGAACGGCCACCTCTGTCCCCTTAATTAAGTTCCCATATTTTAACCAGGTTACCATGAGCGATATCACTCTCCTGAGGATTACACAGCAAGATAAAGAACGGATGTTGCTTGAATGCCAGCAAACACTGGGACCATACGCTGCCAGGCTTTGTCATGCAATGATACCAGATTATTTGCTGCAAGCATGGCGTGGTCAAGTGTCCTACCATGGAGGATGGGATAAGGCTGCACTGCCCAGAAACCTTGTTGCAAGGCTTTTGGAGTACCTCCAGGAGAGCTTCATGGAGATGTCCCTGGAGGATTTCCGCTCCATCCCCAGACACGTTAACAGACTTTTCCAGTAGCTGTACTGGCCGCGAATGCATCCCAAGTCCTCAGGGCAAATTAATCATTAAAAAACGCTTGCTTTTAAACCATGTTTTATATTTTAAAAGGTAAACTCACCTGAGGTCCCTTCCATGGGGTCATGGTCTTGGCTACTGGCTTGGGAGGCTTGGGAGGGTACTTCAGTCAGGCTGAGAAAAAGATCCTGGCTGTTGGGGAGAACGGAGTGCTGGGTGCTCTCTGCAAGCTCGTCCTCCTCCTCCTCCTCCTCTTCCCCATCCGCAGAATCCTCAGGTGTAGCTGATGAGACTATCCCCGACCCGGAATCCACGGTCACAGGTGGGGTAGTGGTGGCGGCCCCCCCTAGAATTGCATGCAGCTCGCCGTAGAAGTGGCATGTCCGCTGCTCTGACCCGGAGCGACCGTTTGCCTCCTTTGTTTTTTGATAGGCTTGTCTGAGCTCCTTGACTTTCACGCGGCACTGATCTGAGTCCCTATTGTGGCCTCTCTCCATCATGCCCTGGAGATTTTTTCAAAAGTTTTGGCATTTCGTCTTTTCGAACGAAGTTCTGTTAGCACTGAATCCTCTCCCCATATAGCGATCAGATCCAGTACCTCCCGTGCGGTCCATGCTGGTGCTCTTTTTCGATTATCAGCCTGCATAGTTACCTGTGCTCTCCTCGCTGGGCAAACAGGAAATGAAATTCAAATTTTCCTGGGGCTTTTCCTGTCTACCTGGCCAGTGCATGCGAGTTCAGATTGCTGTCCAGAGCGGTCACAATGGTGCACTCTGGGACAGCTCCCAGAGGCCAATACCATCGAATTGCGGCCACACTAACCCTAATTCAAAATGACAAAATCGATTTTGGCGCTACTCCGCTCGTCGGGGTGGAGTACAGAAATCGATTTTAAGAGCCCTTTAATTCGAAATAAATGGCTCCGTTGTGTGGACGGGTGCAGGGTTAATTCGATTTAACGCTGCTAAATCCGAATTAAAGTCATAGTGTAGACCAGGCCTAAGTGTAAGAGATCATGTCCCCCTAGTGGCCAGCTCCAGTCATGAACAACCAGCTCATGGCTCACAGCTCAAAGGAGTTTCTGCTTTAAGGCAAGGGGTCGGGGCTTGTGATTTCAGGGCTGAAGTTCCCACTTTAGATGCACAAGTCAAGCCATGAAGCCAGTTTTTTGGTAGAGAGGGACCCGGGCCCGGCGAATCAGCCTGCCCTGGGGAAGGACCACAACTTCTGGGGAAGGGAAGGCAGATCTAGGATGGGCCAGCTGGGATGCATGGGGGGAGCACTAGGATTGCAGGGAGTGCGGGAGATTAGTAGGGAATGTCTGCAGCTCGGAATGAGGGCTGGGTGTTGTAGGGCACCCCCGCCTGGAGCACCCAGTCGTGCCAGGTTGTGGAAGGGCAGGTACACCGGCCAGAGCTTCCCCTCTCAGGTAACCCAGTAACTTCACTTCAGGCTCTCTTGGCACAATCATACCCTCCTTGGGGCTGGTTTATTATACAACCCCCATGACAAAATAGTCCATAACAAAAGACCCAAACACAGTCCGTTTCTCACTGCCATCCAAACAGTCAGTAAAACTTAACATACTTCATCCCTCGATGCCCCACATGCAACACACGGGTGCCTTCAACCATGTGTGACATCTCTGTTGATCGTCTTCTGCTATCCCCGCTCTTCCCAATGAGACTCTGTTCATGGCCTCTCTGCTGGGAGCATCCTCACCCAGTGAGTGCCCCTCATTCCCTCCGGCCCTCTCATGGCTCCTCTGGGTCCAAGTCTCCAGCTCTGGAGCTGTCAGCAAGTAAGCCCTCCACTGCCCCCTGCCTTTAGCTCCAGCTCTCCAGCTTAGAGCCAGCAGGCATCTCCCTCTGTTGTTGCTTCTGCCTTTAGCCCTCTGGCCCTGGCTTTCTGGCTTGGGGACCCCCAGCCAGCAAACCCTTCTTCCTGCTCTCCTGCCTTTGGCCTTCTCCCAGGTCCCAGACACACCGTCTCTGGCAGCTCTCACCTCTGGTCCTTCTCCTGCTGCCTCGGTTTCGCTGGGTCTCCTCCTCACCAGTTGGTCTCCCAGCAGGTTCCCACTGTCCCTGGCACTCACTCCCAGGGGATTTCCTGCTTTCACAGCCCCGTGTCTGCTCCCTCTGCCCCTTTCCCGACTCACTCTCAGGCCTGATGGACCCAGACTTCCCCTCACTGGGACCCCCCTCCTCTAGGGCCCAGCTGCCCTCTTTTAAGTCCCATGCTGCAGTGACCTGATAAGGCCCAGGCCCAGCTTCCTATTAAAGGACCAGTGTCCCCCTATGACACTGGACCAGTGGCTGAAGAAGTCCAGCTTCTCTGTTCAGCTGGGAATTGCTTAAAAACACCTTGTAAAAACAATATTATTCTTCAAGCATCATGATCCTGTCCCCATTATGCCCCTGGTGTTTAGGGCAGCGACAAAGCTCCTCCACTCCTGTCTGTTTCTGGCAAGTCTTTCAGTGGTTCAATGCACAGAGAATCGGAGCACCATCATTGCCAGGAGGCATTGGAGATGGATTGGCCGTGTGCTTCAGAGGGAAACTGATTCCATCACCAGAGTAGCAATAAGATGGACACCTGAAGGCAAGCGAAAACGAGGCTGCCCAAAAACTACATGGCAAAAAGCTGTGGAAGCTGAGCTGAAAACCTGGGGCACAGCTGGGGAACCATCTTCAAGCATGGAGGTGGTTAGTACTGTCCATCTCCTTCCAGGTTCTGCTGTCCAGGCCCCATCTCCTGACACTCCCCAATGCTCTGATTTTGGTCAGCAGCGGTCCTGCACTCACAGAGTATTTTTTATACACACTGACTGGTCAACGCCCGGCGTATCTCTCACCTGATCAGTTACATCTCTCTGCTCTTTGGCAGGTCAGAAGCATACTTTCTCCACCAGGGTCAGAGACATGGGGATTTCAGAGCCCAGAGAATCCATTTCATGAGCCTTGGAGACAGGTATTTCCCCCCTCCTCCCCTCCCATGTCTCAGTGGCACATCTGAGTTAGGCATAAGTGCTGACTTTTGTTTTTGTAAGTGGGTGCTTTTGAAGAGGTGTGTGTGTTTGGGGTTGGGGGGGGGGGAAGGCTATTTTCAGCATATTTATACACTTCTTTCATATTCTAGTTATTGAATATGTGCCTATGTGACGTTCCTCTGATGTTATCTGGACCAGTGATCTGCTAGGTCACTCCAATCCTCGACTCTGGGAGCCAGCCTTACCTTGCTCTGCTGTGAGAACCCCCAATCCTGGGCTGTTCACGTACAACCTCTGGCATGTAAGCTGCTCCCAGCAATGTCAGTGAGCACTTTTGGCCAGCAGGTGCTTGGATTGTGCAACCGAATGACACTAGCCAATATTTCTGGTCCCAGACACAACCCTAGGAACCTCCATCTTGCAGTGTCCAGTTATGCCCGCTGGATGCTGCATGCTTATATGAGTTCTTCAATTTAACAAAGAAATTGATATGTACCAGGCTTGTTCTCCCAAGGGGAACCTCTGACACACTTCAAACCAAATGCACTGCTTCCAGGTAGAATAAACAAACAAATTTATTAACTACAAAAGATAGATTTTAAGTGATTATAAGTCAAAGCACAACAAGTCAGATTTGGTCAAGTGAAATAAAAGCAAAACGTATTCTAAGCTGATCTTAACACTTTCAGTGCCCTTAGAAACTTAAAAAAACAACAAGGAGTCTGACACATTATATAATGCCTGCATCTGTAACTTTCACTCCATGCATCTGAAGAAGTGAGGTTTTTACCCACGAAAGCTTATGCCCAAATAAATCTGTGAGTCTTTAAGGTGTCACCAGACTCCTTGTTGTTTTTGTAGATACAGACTAACACGGCTACCCCCTGATACTTAGAAACTTAGATGCTTCTCACCACAGGCTGGCTGGTTGCCCGTCAGCCAGGCTCTCCCCTTTGATCAGCACTTCAGTCACTTGGTGGTGGTGTCTGTAGATGGAGGTGGAAGAGAGGAAGAGCATGGCAAACGTCTCTCCTTTTTATCATGTCCTTTCTTCCCTCTTGGCTTTGCGCCCCCCGCTTCAGAGTCAGGTGAGCATTACCTCATTGCAGTCCCAAACTGACCAAGGGAGGGGGGTGACTCACTCGAGAGTCCAACAGATCCTTTGTTGCTGCCCAGGCCAGTGTCCTTTGTTCCTGTGAGGCTGGGCTGGGTTTGTCCCATACATGCCCTGATGAGGTGTGAACTGCCCGTCTGCTCTTGTAGAGTTTTGCCTGGGTCTCTGTTCCTGGAGAGTTTTGCCTGAGTTTATTTTAAGCCACGAGGACACATTTTCAGCCTCATAACTATATACACAAAATTACAACCTATAACATTACTATAACAACAATGCTCAGTGTATCATGAGCCTTCCAAAGAAACCCGACATGACAAACTTTGCATTGGATACCACACAATCATATTATAAGGATGAACATGGGGGTGCAGGGTGTTCCCCCGAGGTACAGAGCGTCACAGTCTATCATTGGTATCTTTACCATTTTAAATTAAATAAAAAATAAAAATAAATAAATTTTAATAATGATTCAATTGTTATGAACTACATAATTACATTCTCCTGAATTACAGTATATTAAAATCATTGCAATCACCTAACATCCCCATTTAAAAACATTACGTCTCACTGTAGCTTTCTGGATGAAATTGTCAGCAATCTTATTTACATCTAGTTCCCTGGTATTGTTTTGATGCACGTGAAGGACAGTTACATTATTCAGTTGCATCTGTCCCATTGTTAACAGGAGATAATTTTTAAATCTTCTGAAGCTGGAGAATGAGTTCAGGATGATACAGGCACAGTGAGAAGGATTCTTATGAATTTGAAGAGTTCTGTAAATGACTCCAGGATCGCTTTTTTGATGGGTAACAGCTAATTTGGGTATCATAATTTTGTATGTATGATTGGGATTATATTTTGCCGTGTGTATTACTTTGCATTTAACATTGAATTTCATCTGCCATTTTGTTGCCAATTCACCCAGTTTTGTGAGACCCCTTTGTAATTCTTTACAGTCTGTTTTGGACTTAACAATCTTGAGTAATTTTGTATCGTCTTCAAAATTTGCCACCTCACTGTTTACTCCTTTTGCAGATCATTTATGAATATTGTCGAACAGCATTGGTCCCAGACCCCAGTACAAGCCCCTTGGGGGACACCACTATTTACTTCTCTCCATTCTGAAAATGGACCATTTATTCCTACCCTTTGTTTCCTATCTTTTAGCTGGAGTGCCTGGAAATGCTTTCAGGATCATCTAATGATCCTTAATTTAATTTAATTTAATTTAATTTAATTTAATGACAAGCCTTTTGTTATCTTAAATCACCCTGCCTCTGTTTATAAACAAACTCCCTGCCCCACGGACAGAAGTTGCTAGCAGCACAGAACTCATCACATTCCACACTCAAGCTCTGACTCCTGGGTGCTGAGCACCCCCTATTTTTTTCCGGGGGTGCTTGAGCCTTGGAGCACCCACAGAGTCGGCGCCTATGGAGTTGGGATCTTAAACCCCACACCCAGAAGAAAGGGAGGTTTTATAGAATTAATATACATAAAAAACCCAAACAACAAACAAACCTTTCCCTGTAGACAACAACGATTGTGTGAATAACAACAATGTAAGATCCACTGCATAAAAATAAAAAATAATCTTGTAAAATTCTATATACAACATTCCTACTCTGTGGAGATTATTAATTCCCCCCGCCCAGCACAAAAGGTTTCCTCTCCAGTCCTCACCTTCTCCTCCCCTCCACCAGATCTGCCCATCTCAGTCTCTGACCCTGCTGAATGTTAGAGTCCTCCAGGGATGCAGAGAATAAGTGCTGAACAAGCTGGTCAATATCAGTTTCTGGTCTAGCCTCATCACGATCTTCTTCCTGTTCTGATGAGGCAGAAGCCCTCTGTAGCCTCCAGGTGATGGTAGGTCCTAGAGAAGCCCATCTGTTGATGGGATTCTAGTGGGATATCTCTCTCCCCACCACCCGCCCCGTCTCAGGGACACAGTTGGAGTTGGGATTTCCAGACCCAGAGCCAAGGGCAGATTCTATCCCCAGCAAAAGTGGCCGGTGGGAAAGTGAAGATCGGGGCCTCGTCATCTGCATAGCAGAATGCCACCTGCCCTGCCTCATAGTCCAGAGAAACCCGGATCCTTCTGGGGTTCCGGCTCAAGGAGAGAGGGACCTCAGGGGAGGTGAGAGCCCGGTACTGATCCAGACACCGCTCCACAGCCCAGATCCCCCCCTCAGGGTTAAAGTCGATCAGTCCCTTCCTCCTCAGTGATTCTCTAGCCACCCCCACGGCCCAGCGTTCCCCACCTCCCACCTCCACATCCCAGCAATGTCTCCCCGAAGTGAACCCCTTCCATCCCAGCACACAGGGAACGGGATCAAATCTCTCGGGATTGTCAGGCAGATCCTGCCGGGTGTCTCCACATTGCACACTTTTCCGATCCTCAGACAGGACGAGTCCGGGATAAACCGTGTCTGGCTCCAGAGTCACATTCTCTGGGGAGAGAGAGAATCAGAGCATTAGGGGCAGAGCTCAGCCCTGGGGGAGACTGGGACCATTTCTCACACTCCCCAGCAGCCCTATTCTGGTTGGAACATTCCCAGATTTTCTGCCTTTCTGTCCTGGCCCTAGAGTTCAAGCTGATGGGACGTGTCCTCATGAAGGTCTCCTTTTCATGGGGGTTTGGGGGATCAATCAACAAAGTCTTTTGTCCTCTGATGTTACACAATGACCTGTCTGGTGTCCAAGGGCCTTCCTTTTCTGGGGCAGGAGATGACACCTCTTTTGGTAAACCAGTATTTCACACTCGGTGTGACGTGTCATTCCATATTCTTTGTGAAAATATGCTTATGATATGAATATGACATAACTGAGATATACTTTATGCCAGATGGCTCATGTGAGAAATCGTTAGAAAGGTTATGATTTCCTGAATGTGATTATCCATTTGTATGCATGTATCATTTCTGTATCTGACGTTAGGAATATTGACTATATATCTGTAGTTCAACTATGCTACTCTGGGTGACGCCCACTGCCAACACTTCAGGTACAACAATGGAAAAGCCAGACAGGGCGGATGGCCCATCAGTAAGGACAATGAACTGTGAAAAGCTTGGCCTTCCCATGGATGCTCCATATTGCCCCTGACTCATGGATGCTGTAATCCTACATAGTCAGGTGGTCTTGTGGCTTGATACAAAAACATTACCTGGGACTTCTTGTAACCATCCATTGTAAGAGGGGGAGACGGGGTTCAATCTAGGGAAACAAAGAACTCCCACCTTATGCAAATGCTATTTAAGGGTGGGGAGTGAGGTAATCCTGATGGTCAGTTTTCCCCTGCTACCCCATCCAACAACAACTAAGCTGGAAACAACTAAGACTGAACTGGGGGAAAGAACTGGACCCAGGCTGGAAGGGCATCTGACCTGTGAAGAAGATTATTAGAACCACATTTAGGGTGAGAAATACTATTTGTAACCAATTTCTTTAGTGAAACTAGCTTAGTTTGTTTGTTTGATTTAATTTGCTTAGTAATCTGCTTTGTCCTGTCTGCTACCTCCTTAACAACTTAAAACACATCTCCTATAGTTAATACATTTATTTCTGGTTTACAATGTAACCCAATTTATGTGATTTCTAACTGGGGTGGGGCGATAAGTTGTGCATTCGCTCCTTCACATTGAGGGAAGAGGCGAATTTCATATAATTTTGGGTTTGTACTCCAAGGAGAGATGGACATCTGGGTGCTGTAGAAAATCCCTTAAGCTGAGTCTTCCCAGAGCTGATCTGCAGCTGGGTGTGGCCCTGCCTGTGTGTGTTAGAGGAGGTTTTTTAAGAGCCTGGCTCAGCAAGACAGGTTAAAGGGGGCCCAGACTGGCAGAGCAGGTAGACTCAGTGGTATCTCAGCACACCAGGTGACATCCCAGGGGGTCCAAACCGTCACACTTGGTATTGCTTCTCTCCTGACTGGGGGGTTTACAGTTTCAGAGCAAACACTTAAATATTACCTTGGAACATGGGCGTGAAGGGGCACACCCTCCTGCTGACAGAGAGGAGACTAAGGGCATGTCTACACTACAAAATTAAGTGGACCTAAGTTACGTTGACGCACAGCCGCTGCCATCATTAAATCGCTTTTGCATGTCCACACTACGCTCCTTGGTTCGGCGGTGCGTGTCCTCACCAGGAGCGCTTGCTCCGATTCTGTGCTGACCCTGCATCAACGTAACTGCATCAGCCTAAGAGCTCCACCTCTCACAGAGGTGGAGTTATTAAGGCGGTGTAGCGGGCGAGTTACGTCGGCGGCAGCAACATTTTAGTGTGGACGCTTACAGAGCTCGGTCGAAGTAAGCTGCCTTGCATCGCCCTAACTCTGTAGCATAGACCAAGGCTAATGAGCTCCTCTGAGTCTATTCAACATTGCCCAGAGATGTGGGAGCTTATTACAAGAAGATTCTACCTCCTTTCGGAAACTAACAATCCAGGAAGTTTTTGGAAAGTGTAGGGGACAATTTCCTGGTGCAAGTGCTGGAGGAACCAACTAGGGGCAGAGCTTTTCTTGACCTGCTGCTCACAAACAGGGAAGAATTAGTAGGGGAAGCAAAAGTGGATGGGAACCTGGGAGGCAGTGACCATGAGATGGTCGAGTTCAGGATCCTGACACAAGGAAGAAAGGAGAGCAGCAGAATACGGCCCTGGACTTCAGAAAAGCAGACTTTGACTCCCTCAGGGAACAGATGGGCAGGATCCCCTGGGAGAATAACATGAAGGGCAAAGGGGTCCAGGAGAGCTGGCTGTATTTTAAAGAATCCTTATTGCGGTTGCAGGAACAAACCATCCCGATGTGTAGAAAGAATAGTAAATATGGCAGGCGACCAGCTTGGCTAAACAGTGAAATCTTTGCTGATCTTAAACGCAAAAAAGAAGCTTACAAGAAGTGGAAGATTGGACAAATGACCAGGGAGGAGTATAAAAATATTGCTCAGGCATGCAGGAGTGAAATCAGGAAGGCCAAATCACACTTGGAGTTGCAGCTAGCAAGAGATGTTAAGAGTAACAAGAAGGGTTTCTTCAGGTATGTTAGCAACAAGAAGAAAGTCAAGGAAAGTGTGGGCCCCTTACTGAATGAGGGAGGCAACCTAGTGACCGAGGATGTGGAAAAAGCTAATGTACTCAATGATTTTTTTGCCTCTGTCTTCACGAACAAGGTCAGCTCCCAGACTGCTGCACTGGGCAACACAGTATGGGGAGAAGGTGACCAGCCCTCTGTGGAGAAAGAAGTGGTTCGGGACTATTTAGAAAAACTGGACGTGCACAAGTCCATGGGGCCGGATGTGCTGCATCCGAGGGTGCTAAAGGAGTTGGCGGATGAGATTGCAGAGCCATTAGCCATTATTTTTGAAAACTCCTGGCGATCGGGGGAGGTCCCGGATGACTGGAAAAAGGCTAATGTAGTGCCCATCTTTAAAAAAGGGAAGAAGGAGGATCCGGGGAACTACAGGCCAGTCAACCTCACCTCAGTCCCTGGAAAAATCATGGAGCAGGTCCTCAAGGAATCAATTATGAAACACTTAGAGGAGAGGAAAGTGATCAGGAACAGTCAGCATGGATTCACCAAGGGGAAGTCGTGTCTGACTAACCTAATTGCCTTCTATGATGAGATAACTGGCTCTGTGGATGAGGGGAAAGCAGTGGATGTGTTATTCCTTGACTTTAGCAAAGCTTTTGATACGGTCTCTCACAGTATTCTTGCCGCCAAGTTAAAGAAATATGGGCTGGATGAATGGACTGTAAGGTGGATAGAAAGCTGGCTAGATCATCGGGCTCAACGGGGAGTGATCAATGGCTCCATGTCTAGTTGGCAGCCGGTTTCAAGCGGAGTGCCCCAAGGGTCGGTCCTGGGGCCGGTTTTGTTTAATATTTTTATTAATGATCTGGAGGATGGTGTGGACTGCACTCTCAGCAAGTTTGCAGATGACACTAAACTGGGAGGCGTGGTAGATACACTAGAGGGTAGGGATCGGATACAGAGGGACCTAGACAAATTAGAGGATTGGGCCAAAAGAAACCTGATGAGGTTCAACAAGGACAAGTGCAGAGTCCTGCACTTAGGACAGAAGAATCCCATGCACTGCTACAGACTAGGGACCGAATGGCTAGGCAGCAGTTCTGCAGAAAAGGACCTAGGGGTCACAGTGGATGAGAAGCTGGATATGAGTCAACAGTGTGCTCTTGTTGCCAAGAAGGCTAACGGCATTTTGGGCTGTATAAGTAGGGGCATTGCCAGCAGATCGAGGAACGTGATCGTTCCCCTTTATTCGGCATTGGTGAGGCCTCATCTGGAGTACTGTGTCCAGTTTTGGGCCCCACACTACAAGAAGGATGTGGAAAAATTGGAAAGAGTCCAGCGGAGGGCAACAAAAATGATTAGGGGTCTGGAGCACATGACTTATGAGGAGAGGCTGAGGGAACTGGGATTGTTTAGTCTCCAGAAGAGAAGAATGAGGGGGGATTTGATAGCAGCCTTCAACTACCTGAAGGGGGGTTCCAAAGAGGATGGAGCTTGGCTGTTCTCAGTGGTGGCAGATGACAGAACAAGGAGCAATGGTCTCAAGTTGTAGTGGGGGAGGTCTAGGTTGGATATTAGGAAACACTATTTCACTAGGAGGGTGGTGAAGCACTGGAATGCGTTACCTAGGGAGGTGGTGGAGTCTCCTTCCTTGGAGGTTTTTAAGGCCCGGCTTGACAAAGCCCTGGCTGGGATGATTTAGTTGGGAATTGGTCCTGCTTTGAGCAGGGGGTTGGACTAGATGACCTCCTGAGGTCCCTTCCAACCCTGATATTCTATGATTCTATGATTCTAAGACTCTGACTTATTTGTGTGTGTGTTTAAGCTTGTAAATAATTCTCACTTCTTTTTCTGAATTACTACATCTTTAGATAGTTTATTACTGGATTGGCTACTAGCATTGTCTTTGAACATAAGAACGGCCCTACTGGGTCAGATCAAAGGTCCATCTAGCCCAGTCTCCTGCCTTCCAACAGTGGCCAATGCCAGGTGCCCCAGAGGGAATGAACAGAACAGGAAATCATGAAGTGAGCCATCCCCTGTCGCCCACTCCCCGCTTCTGGCAAACAGAGGCTAGGGACACCATCCCTGCCCATCCTGGCTAATAGCAATTGATGGACCTATCCTCCATGAATTTATCTAGTTCTTTTTTGAACCCTGTTATAGTCTTGGCCTTCACAACATCCTCTAGAAAAGAGTTCCACAGTTTGACTGTGCGGTGCCTAGTAATTTCATTTCATGACTCCCTAGTTCTTGTGTTATGAGAAGGAGTAAATGACACTTCCTTATTTTCTTTCTCCACACCCATCATGATTTTATACACCTCTATCATATCCCTCCTTAGTCGTCTTTTTTCCAAGCTCAAAAGTCCTAGTCTTATTAACCTCCCGTCATATGGAAGCTGTTCCATACCCCTAAACATTTTTGTGGCCCTTTTCTGAACCTTTTACAAATCCAATATAAGATGTAAGATCTAAGGTGCAATTTCCCTGGGATAAAGGACTGGTTCTTTGGGACTGGCCGTAACCTGAATATTGGTGTGATTTTTGGTTTAAGGGACCCTCTATCGCAAAGGCCGGCTTGCCTGGGTGGCAAGATAGACTGGAGCACCCAAGGGGACGGTCTGTGACTCCACGTGAAGACTGTTCTAGTGCCTGAGGGGTTCACACTCGACACTTGGTGGGTGAAGTCTAAGTGTTGTAAAACGCACAGCCAGGTTGGGGGGTGTGCCCTGCTTCTTAACAGTCTGCCCCGAGGTTGGCACTCATGCTCTTGAGCTGTTCCACACAGCCTGCACTGGCATAGTAGGAGTTTGACAGCCTGCTTGGGGGTTACTAACTCCACATAAAATGCTGCGGGGCGGGGGTCTCCCACTGGCTAGCTTCGGTGGCTCCCTAGCTAGGAGGCTGGTTTTCGTGGATCCCATTCTCACGCACCTCTCTCTCCTCATACATAACCGAGGCGCAAGCTAATGGAGAGGACATGTGACTGCCCCACGTCTCCCCTGCCCAGTGACCCCTCCCATCCTGCGCCCAGCCCAGGACATAGCGCTCTCCCCACCCCACGTTACCTGCGGGGGGTGGGCCACTTCTCTGTCCTTCTCTCCGTGCGTCTCCCCCCGGCACGTTCGGCTGCTCTCCCTGGCAGCTGGGTGGAGAGTGCGACAAAGCTGCCTCTCCAGCCAGGCGCTCTCAGGCAGAAGTGGCTCCGTCCCGCTCCCCGCCCGGCTGCCAGGGAGAGGGGCCCAACGTGCCAGGGGGAGGCACAGGGAGAGAAGAACAGAGCCCCTCTCCCTCCCCGGAAGACCAATCTGGGGGGGCACTTGACCCGCCCCATGCCCTCCCTATGTGTCACCTCTTCGCCTAACCCAGTTCCTAAGTGCCTCCATGTCAGGTATTGCAAAGCTGAGCATGGCAACCCCCATGTCCCGATGTGGGCCTCAGCGCCTCGAAACGAACAGCACAGCTGGGAAGTCCTGAATTGCCTCAGTGTTTCCCGCTCAAACATTGACCTGGCAGTGAAAGGGTTACAGGTCAATTCACATCACTGCCACTGATGACAAGAGAGGGAGAAACGGAGACTTCACACTTAATATTATTCCTGCAGCCCAGCCACAGCAAGAGTCAGTCCGTCCAGCTGCCCCCTCCTCCATCAGTGTCCATCTGTCTGGGGTACAGCAGCCCCCCGTCAATCACAGGCAGTGTGTGTTCAGCACTGGATCCCCCCGGGCAGGGAGAGGTGGTCGGTGTGTGTCACAGCAGCTCCATTCTCACTTGCATGTGATGCCTAGATCAGGGTGAGCTGGGCCTCTGGGGGTTTGATCCCAGAAAGTTTTTTTGCACATTAATTGAGAGTCTAATTTGCTCTTAATCTGAGTGTGTGTGTGTGGAGGGGGAAACGCTGGGAAAACTCACCCTTTCTGTATAGTTTTTTCACACCCCTTGCTGGAGACAGTCCCCAGTCTCTCTTCAGGTCAGATGACAGTGTGTCTAGAGAGAGAGAGAGGAGAGAGGGGAGATGTCATGCTGCTGTGTCTATGGCAAAATTTTTACTGTTTGATTTATTTGTGCTTTGATTTTGAAACAGACAAAACGGTAGAGATATGGAACCAGGCAGAGAAATGAAGACACTCTGGGAAAATTTCTGGACAGGACAAAAGATGATAAATGAGAATCACAGATATTCTCTGCACACGGCGCATGACTAGGGCCCTGATTGTCATTTACGCCTCTCTGGCAGCGTAGTGAGATGTTTATACCAGCTTTAAAGCCCCCTTTAAACTGCCAGGGAGGTAAAGGTGTAAAGAACCCTTAACATAAACAAGAACCAGGACCTATATCACTTGTTTCCTCCAAGGATTTCACATGTACCCTCTGCACACACAGGATCTCATTTTCTAAGGCTTTGATCACCCACAGCCGTAGGCGCCGACTCCATGGGTGCCCCGGGGCCCAAGTACCCATGGAAAATAAAAACAGGCGGTGCTCAGCACCCGCCAGCCACACTGGTTCCGGCCCTGGGGCTGGCCGCCAATCAGCTGTTCCGAGGGTGGGAGGCACGCGGGGGAGGGGGCAGAGAGGAGGGAGAGGTGGGTTGGCGGGGGGCCCACGCGGAGGGGGCAGAGCAGGGGTGGGAAGAGACAGAGCGAGGGCAGGGCCTCAGGAGAGGGGGCAGAGCAGGACAGGAAGAGGCGGCATGAGGATGGGCCACGGGGGTGGAGCACCCACTGGGAAAATTACATTTGAGAATCAGGTCCATTGAGCTTCTTACATCCAGGGAGCTGGAAGCATTTTAATACAGCCACAGGTTAAGCATCAGACTAACACCCTCCTGTGAGGTCTGCAGTTATGATCACCCTCCCTGCTTTTGATAATGGGGGAAACTGAGGCAGGGAGCCATTACTTGATTCGGCCATGGTCACACCGTGAATCAGTGGTAGAGCTGGAACAGAACCCAGCTCTCCTGACTCCCAGACCCACGCATTATTTGCTGGATTTGTTTACTTTCTGTGACGCATGGCCAGAAAGGGTTAAGCATCCTGCAGGATAAATGACCCAGAGTCATTTTTTAGTGACATGTTAGAAAAGTATGTAAATGGTAGTTAGGGCCATTTCATGTTAGATAGGCTAGAACTTTGAAATGCAAACCTGTATTGTTAGAGAATTAGAGGTGATACTAACTGTGTGTTTACAATGTAATCAAGAGGTTAACAATGTAATCAAACAGTCCTGTCTGTGCTGTATTCTGTTAATTCAGAGATCAAAAGGAGATCTTAATATTTAAATGAACTGTAAATATAGTGATATTACTGTATTCGTCTCTCTTTGAAATGTACAGCAAATCACCTGCAAATGGTGGAAAACAGTCAATTGTCTTTTGTTAATCCCTGTAGCTAATTAGTGATGCTTAGGAAATAGGTCTACTTCAAAGTCTCCATGGTTGTCTGTTGTTCACCTAAGAACTCCTAGCTGTCAAGAGAAGGCCTGGAACTGTATAAAGGTCTCTTGGGTCCTGATCCTTTTTATCTCAGATCTGCTCGATGCTTTATGCAGGGGAAGTTTGAGTCATAAGATTGAGCTATCCAGTCCCATTGGATCACCCAGAATATGGACATTGGACTATAACCTATGGACTAATTCTGAAAGAACTCTTTGCAACTACAAAGCTCATCATCTCTACTATGAATCTGATCTCAGAACTGTACTTATGTCTGTATGCATACTGATCTTTTAACCAATAATCTCTCGTTTTTCTTTTTTAATAAATTTTAGTTTATTGGCTGTAAGCATGTATTTGGGTAAGATCTGGAATATTCATTAACCTGGGAGGTAATGTGTCTGATCCTTTGGGATTGGTAGAACTTTCTTATATGATGAATAAGACTTTCAGTAATCCTCATCATATTTGACTTGGGTGTCTGGATGGAGGCCTAAGGCTGGGTTGCTTTAAGGGAACTGTGTTTTGGCTTCTGGGTAACCAGAGAGGTATTATAAAATTGTTTGAGGCTAGCTTGGTGGATCTAAGTACTGGAATGACCACAAGCTTTGGGGATTGTCTGCCCCATTCTTTGCAGTTTTCCCTAATTAAGTAACCTCACTGTGGCCCCCCTTGAGACCCCGGTCACAGTTTCTCTCTGTTATTAAATAGCAGTTTATCGGCTCCAGTCTCCATTTATAACGAGATCCCTGTGCAGATACAAAATTTGTATTCACATCCGATCGCAGACATGGTCCGCGGATATCCGCATCCGCAGCCACGTATATAAAGCGGATAACTGCAGATTTGCAGGGCTCTATGTATGACCAGGATTATGCCACAACTGAATCTGTCAGACAGGAACATGTGATCCGGCTCCCTTCACCTGGACCCCATATTTCCATGGCTTAGGAGAAACCTGTTTGCGGGGAAAATGAATCCCCTTCACATGGATTATTGACTTTGAATAATAATTTATTTTGCCTTGGAAAACCCCCCAGGCCAGGAGCGGCAGAAACTTCTTAAAACCATGGCCCCGCCCCTGTGCCATCCCTCTCTCCTGCCCCTGCTCTGCCCCTTCTCCCCCAAGGCCCCACCCTCACACTGCCCCTTCTCCCTGAGGCCCCACCCCTGCGCCACTTCTTCCTCCAAAGCCCTGCTCCCGGCTCACTCCTCTCTGCCCTCTCCCTGCCGTTGCTCGCCCTTACGGTCAGTAAAATGTGGTGGTGCCATGGCCCCCTGGCTCCCCCTCCATTCCAATGCCCCAGCCCATTCTTCTGATTTAATGCGTCAATTTCATTTATTTCTACTTTCCATCAGCATCTAACCATGAAATAATTGACCAGAGCCCTTCGTCTCTCAGCGTCACGGACACGTTTCGGTTTCCCCTTCTCAATACCTTTGAAGGTCCTCAAAGTTGCCTTTAGAGCAAGAGTTTGTTGAGAGTAAATGCTGAGTCTTTTTTCCAGCACAGGAGAGATCTTCACCGGCACCTGGAACTTCCCTTTTTTGCACCTAGACCGCAACAGATTTTGTTAATGGAAGATCATTGGATTTTCATATTTGACTCCGAATGTCGAACTAGTGAATGTTGCTGAACTAAGGAGGCTGGAGAATGAATTGCTTTGTACATACCAGTGCTCAGATGAGGTACAGTCCAGGCAATGGCAGTGCAAGGTCCCCGCACCAGTAGCCCATTAACTTGTTTCAACTCTGATCCAGGGAGACCAGTTCAAGGGATAGGAAGGGAGTTCAATCCCCATGGCCGTCCACTCCTTGGCCTTCCTGCTCTGATGGCCAATCAGTTCCAATATTCCTGATGAAATTTGTGTTCTGCGCCACAGAGGCTGGACTGAGATCAACTCTTGTCTCCCTCGTTCAGTGGTGCCCAAACTTTTCCTGTTGTGCCTCCGCCTTACCAGTAGTGGAATCTGTCCCACCCCATTCCCACCCCCAATACTGGCTCAGCGGCAGAGCTTGGGCTAAAGGTGGATCTGGCCTGGGGGCTGAGAGGGAATGAGGGCAGAGCTGGGCCCAGCATGGAGAGGAGTTGGGTGGTGCTCCCTCCCTGCTCCCACCCTATGGGGCCTGGCCCCCAAAATTCCTCCACCCCCCCAGGGGAGCGCACCCCACAGTTTGGGGACCACTGCCCTAGTTTGTTCCTCAGGGGTAGTCAATTATTTTTTGTCATGGTCCAAATTACTTGGTCAAGGTATAGTCAAGGTCCAGACTCCAGAGAAAATAATAAAAGAAATACCATATATACTTGTTCATTAGCCCATTCATTTATAAGCGGACCCCCCAAGATGGTTAGGTAAAAATAGCAAAAACGGTATGACTCTTTCATAAGCTGACCCTATATTTCAGGGGTTCACAAACTTTGACTCCTGGCCCATTAGGGTAGGCCTCTAGCGGGCCTGGACATTTTGTTTACCTGGAGCATTCACGAATGGCGAACCGCGGCCACAGGGAGCCGAGGTGCTCCATGCCTGCAGACGCTCCAGGTAAACAAAACAACAATATATTAGATATTCAATTCAATGATTCCATAGAGTTTAAAATCATAAAATTTGGGGGTAGACCCGTTTATAAGCCGACCCCCACTCTTCGATGCGTCACCTTTTTACCAAAAATATTCAGCTTATGAACGAGTATATATGGTAATTACAATAATGATAAGAAGAAGTAAATGAAAAAGATTTTGGGATCCGTTCAAAAGCATCAGGTGGTCTGGATTTGGCCCGCAGTCCACCTATTGACTGCCCCTGCACACAAGTCTCCAAATAATTAACAGGTCATAAAGACTTCTCTTCACTCCTGACCTGGACACGACAGAACCAGAGTCTAAGGCCTAGTCTACACTAGGGGGGATCAATCTAAGAGACGCAACTTCAGCTACGAGAATAGTGTAACTGAAGTTGACATATCTTAGATCGACTTAGATTGACTTAGTTTGCGTCTTCGTGGGGCGGGATCAACGGCCGCCGCTCCCCCATCGACTCCGCTTCCGCCTCTTGCCCTGGTGGAGTTCCGGAGTCGACGGGGAGCGCGTTCGGGGATCGATGTATTGCATCTAGACGAGACGCGATACATCGATCCCTGATAGATCGATCACTACCCGCCGATCCGGCGGGTAGTGTAGACGTACCCCTAGAGGTGAAAGGTCCATACTCCACCCCCAGAGCCCTGGGGCATCTCCCCCACCCTTGGAATTCAGGTGATTATAAAAATATCTATATTCGTTTAGTTTTATAGGAAACACAGGAGATATCCCCCATTTGTATTAAACAGAGGGAGATTCTGACCCCATTTGTCACCCTGCCCTGCTTTACTGTTGTGTCCTGGGATGATTTTTTTAAACATCTTATTCAAGCCCCTAAGTGGCACAGAGACGTGTATGGATGGTGGCTATCGAAGGTCAGGGGAGGCTAAGCCTCCCCTAACCCCTGCCACGGCCCCACCCACGCTCAACCCCAAGGCCCTGCTCTCCCTCCCCCTTTCCCTGAAGCCGGCGGGGGCTCAGCTACTGCCAGCGGCCTGGAGCCTGGGCTCAGGCTGTTGGCCAGGGTGGGGGTGGCTTGGGACAGTGCTCAGGCCAGACAGTGGCCTGGGACAGCTCAGCCTGGCCTGGGGGTCGGGTCAGCCAGCGTGTCTGGGGCGGGCCAGCCGGAGTTCCTTTGGCTGCAGCGGGGGGTGTGCGAGGCTCTGGCGGGTGGGGGGAGAGGCCTTGGGTGGTAGGCGCGTGGCCAAGGCTAGCCTCCCTGAAGGGGGTCATTCACCCGCCACCCATGCAGAAATGTGAATGGAAAGTGAGGAGCCACGTACCTGCTCAAGGTGCTTCTGGAGTCCTATGGGGAGAGAGAGAGAGAGAGAGAAGGAAGCTCAGTCCCATATACCACACACGGGGGCTCCCTCCTGCTCTGGCCAGATTTTCCTAACTGGCCACTGTGTATCTCCTGCAATTATTTGGTCACATTCTATTGTCTGGAATTGGGACGTGTGTGTGTAAGTAGCACATGGAAACCAATGAGCTACAGCCTGGATCCACAAACGGACCGAGTTGCTGCAGTGCCTAACTTTTGGGCACCTAGAAAACCACTAGAGTGACAGGATCCACAAAGAACATAAGAGAACATGAGAACGGCCAGGCTGGGTCAGACCAAAGGTCCATCTAGCCCAGTATCCTGTCTCCCAACAGTGGCCAATGCCAGGTGCCCCAGGAAGCCTAGGCTCCCGATACCATGCATGAAGAGAGACAGGCGCCCGGCTGTACAAAGTCAGCAGGCTGGGCGGCGAGCTGCTTGAGACAGCCAATGGGAGAAGTTGACGAGTGGGGTGTGCCCTAAGCCCCATCCCTTTCACAGAGTTTTTCACCTTACTACAGGGAGGCCGGATCTCTGTGGAAGACAGGAGGAAACAGGCTCCCATATAACTTTTAGCCCAGTGGTTAGCGCGCTCACCCAGGAGGTGGGAGACCTACTTTCAGTTCCCCCCTGTGCCAAGAAAGGGTTCAAACAGGGGGTCCCCCACCAGGGCCGGATTAAGTTTTTGTGGGTCCGGCGCCAAACATATTTGTGGGCCCCCATTGGGCAAATAGGGCATGTGATGGGGGGGCGGTCCGCGGAGCGAGGGGCTGGTTGGGGGCAATGAGGCACAGTGGGAGTGGCCCCACTCAGCCCAGCACAAGGGCACTGTTTACAAACCCAAAACTGCTAGACGCACACTGGCCTGCCCAGCCCTGTGCTGCCAGTGTGCCCCTTCCACACTGCCCCCTGCCTCCCCCAGTGCCCTGCCCTTATGTCCAGCGCCCCCTCACCCAGAGACTTCCCCCACAGATCCCTATGCCCAGCACCCCCTGCCTAGAGACCCCTCCCGCTGACCTCCCACCACAACTGCATAGCACCCTGCCCACCATCCCCCTGCCCAGCTCCCCCACCCACAGATCTCCTACTGTCCAGCACCCCCTTCACAGTCCCACCGTCACAGCTGTACAGTGCCCCATATTCCTGAGGGAATTCTGCATCAAATTCTGTGCATAATATTTTAAAATTCTGAATTTTTTTTATAATAAATAAATGTGGAAGCTCCACCGTGGCAGTGAGGAGCACAGGCCACTGGCTGCATGGAGGTGGGAGAATACCCTGCAGCCTCCCCCACCCCCCTGGGACAGGGACTTGGCAGTGAGACTGACCCTGACCCTGACACAGCACAAGGGCCAGGCCTGCCCCAGAAACACCCTGGGGCCCTGCTCCTTTGTGCAGGCACACCAGATGTGGGCAGGGAGGCTCAGCCCGGCAGCAGGATCCAAGTGCAGAGGGACTTAGTGTGGGGGGATCCAGATGGGGGTAAGAGGGGTCTGTGGGGGGCAGTCTGGGTGCAGGCAGCTCAGTGGGGGATCTGGATGCACAGGGAGGTGCCAGGTGCAAGGGAAATGGGAATCTGCAGGGGGGACCAAGTGAAAGTGGTTGGAGCTCAGCAGGCGGAGGGGAGGGGGTTGTTGTACTTAAAGTACTGCACAGGATCTTTTCAGGGGGAATAAGGCAAACGCCACATTCATTGGTAATACATGCATCAATCAACACTGTATCATATGCATATGATCTATATTACACTCATGCACTCACATACACACACACTCTGTCTTGTTGTTGTTACCAACTAGTTGCTCCCCTTAACTGCACTGGCCAGGTGAGTTAGATGGGGGAGGGGTGGAGCCGAGCTTCTGCCAATCCGGATTGATGCTCCGATGTTGACAAGACAAGACCCGGGGTCCTCTGCAAGATACCTCACATTTATAGCAGCTTCCCTCTCATGCAAATCTGTACCAGATTCAAAATCTGTCTCTGTGTCAGTTGGTCCTTTGTGCTGCTTCCTTCTGGGTGTTGTCCCACTGCTGTTCAAAGAGGGTGTTTCCAAAAGAAGGTGCTTGCTTCTAACACCCCTCCCCCCCCAGGCCATCAATATGTCTGCTCTTCTTTAGTGAGCCCACTTGGCAAGTTTTATTGTCCTTGGGTCTGGCTTCCATCCCCTCTCCAACTAGCTGTCTGGAGGTGCTTGCCTTCCACGCCTTGCTCATTCACACCTCATTCATTCAACATGGCAATCGATTAAGGGGGAGGGGGGAGAGATCTTATTCTACGCCTAGCAAAAAGACATTTTTCTTCTACTTTAACTATCCTTAGGGGCTATAACATTATACCAAGGCTTAACACAAAGTTTTCTATAAGTTTTTCTACATAGGGATCTGATACAAAGTTCCTATTTCAAAGGACTTGATACAAAGTTGTATGAAAATAGCTTAATACAGGGTTATATGAAGAGGCATAATACAAAGTCATATGAAAGTTATGTGAAGATGCTTAATACAGAGATTTATCTACAGGGTTCATTTGGGTGGGGGTCTAGGTGTAGGTGGTTGGGGCTCAATGGGGAGGGTATCTGGGGAGGCTCACCGGGGTGGTACAGATTCAGGGGAGGTGGGGCTTGTCAGGATGAGGGTTTGATGGGCCTGCTTAACAGGGGAGCCCCAGCTGCTGCCAAGGGGATCCGCATGCTGGGCCCCCGTTTCCCCTATCCCACGGATCGGCAATCTTCGGCATGCGGCCCACCAGGGTAAGCCCCCTGGCGGGCCAGGCCGGTTTGTTTACTTGCCGCGTCTGCAGGTTCGGCCAATCGCGGCTCCCACTGGCCGTGGTTTGCCACTCCAGGTCAATGGGGGGCTGCGAGAAGCCGCGGCCAGCACATCCCTTGTCCTGCAGCCCCCCATTCGCCTGGAGCAGCGAACTGCAGCCAGTGGGAGCCGCGATTGGCCGAACCTGCGGACGCGGCAGGTAAACAAACCGGCCCGGCCCACCAAGGGGCTTACCGCGTGCTGAAGGTTGCCGATCCCTGCCCTATCCCCTTCCCTTCCTCATCCCATGCCCCTTCCCCACTACTCCATCTCCTCCCCATCCCACCCCCTTCCCTCCCCACTGCCTCTGTCCCCCTGCCCTGCCTGCCCCACCATGGGCACTCACTGTTGTACAAGATGAAGGATGGCTCCCAGCACACAGAAGGGAGCTCAACCAGCCCTAACACCCAGAAGGTGGTGTCCAGCTGCAAAGTCCCCGGAGCTGAGCAGCACCTTCTTTTTTCAGCCTGGCTGTGCAGCTCTGCAGTCACAGAGTAGGTATGCTCGTTCCACCCCCCTTCCCCAACGCCCCACCTCTGCCAGCAAACAGCTGATCGGCAAACAGCTGATCGGTGGCAGGGAGGGGGAGGGCAGGAACGGAGCAAGCTGTGAGAGGAGGCAGGGGAGGGGGAGTTTGGCTGCCCTACTGCAGCAGGAGCCTCAGTGCCAGGAGCACCAAGCTTCTGCCCCCCACAGGAGAGAGCAGGGGGCAGAGAAGAGTGGACCTGGCCGGGGCCCCCCTGGAGTGTGGACCCGGCGCCATGGCGCCAGTGGCTCCATGGCAAATCCGCTACTGAGGAGAGGGCTCTAACCACTGGGCCCTTGAATATTCTTACATGGGTTTTTTCACAGTCTCTCCTGTTGAACCTGTTCAACTGTGGATAAATACTTAGAGAGGCAGAGGGATCTGAGGTGTCTCTATCTCAGTCTGACCTGCAGGAATTCCCTCGCTGGCTGCTGCCCCTTCCCCTCCATCTCACTGATCAGCTCGCTGAGATGGGAAATCTCCTTGTTGAGTTTGGTGACAGTCTCGTTCTGCCACCTCACAATCTCCTGCTCCAGCTCTCCCAGCCGGGCCAGCAGGAGTCGCTCTTGTTCCTCCAGGAACTGGTGCAGCTGTTCAAATTCAGACACAACCTTCTGCCTCTCAGCTTCTTTTTTGTCCTTTAGTCAAGAGACACAAATAGAGAAAAGGTTTCAGAGTAGCAGCCATGTTAGTCTGTATCCGCAAAAAGAACAGGAGTACTTGTGGCACCTTAGAGACTAACAAATTTATTTGAGCATAAGCTTTCGTGGGCTACAGCCCACTTCATCGGATGCATAGAATGGAACATACAGCAAGAAGATATTTATACATACAGAGAACATGAAAAGGTGGAAGTAGCCAGACCAACTGAAAAGGAAGAGCAGGGACAAGGAGAGAAACATGAGACATTTCATAGAGCCTTGGTTATGCCAGGGGAGTACTTCCCCATGACCTCTGCAATTCAGCAATTTGTGAGACACTTCTTGTGGATGCGAAATAATTTTTTTCTAGAACTCCCTCATGAGGCCTAATTTCAGTTACCGGCGTGCAACGTCTGGCATGCTTGGAATAATGTGATATCACCGACCTCTGACAATCCTGATCTAAGAGCCGGACTCAGAACCACACAGGAATGGGTGGCTGGGGAGAGAGAACTGGGGAACACACGCAAAACTGCACAGCAGCAAAACGTAAGTGAGGAAATCATGCTATCCTGACAACAGTAACTGAATAATAATACACACACACACAAAGTGTTAAACAGAAACATAGCTACACCCACAGGGAGTGGCAGACATACACACAAATATACACACATTTTCAGATGTGGTAATACAAGGTGAGACGGAAATTGAGCTGTTCTGTAAAAATTGTGACTGCTTTGTATTTACTAGAATGTTTACTGTATGAATGTATTGCTGTAGTTTCATGGGGAGCTGAAAGGGGAAAAAATCTAGCAGGAAGGAAATAGAATGGTTCCAAATAAGCCACACACACACACACACACACACACACACACACACACACACACACACACACACACACACACACACACACACACACACACACACACACACACATAGAGGATCAAAAGGAATATAGCCCCTGGCAAAAAAAATTCTTTGAAGACGGGGGGGGGAGTTCTTTGGGGAAACCAGACTGAAGCACATGTACACCAGTGGCTCTCAGCCTTTCCAGATGACTGTCCCCCTTTCAGGAGGCTGATTTGTCTTACATACCCCCAAGTTCCACCTCACTTAAAACCGACTTGCTTACAAAATCAGACATAACAATACAAAAGTGTCACAGCCACACTACAACTGAAAAATTGCTGACTTTCTCATTTTTACCATATAATTATAAAATAAATCAATTGGAATATAAATATTGTACTTACATTTCAGTGTATAGTACATAGCGCAGTATAAATAAGGATGTGTGTATGAAATTTTAGTTTGTACTGACTTTGCTAATGCTTTTTATGTAGCCTGTTGTAAAACTAGGCAAAAATCTAGATGAGTTGATGTACCCCCGGAAGACCTCTGTGCACCCCCAGGGTTACATGTACCCCTGGTTGAGAACCACTGATCTACACAACAGCTGGAGGGGTCATTTCCAGCTGGAGAGGACTCAGGCGGTGGGACAACGTAGCTGCCCTGAGTACAGGGCCGGCTCCAGGCACCAGCTTAACAAGCAGGTGCTTGTGGCGGCCAAGGGAGAGGGGCGGCACCTGTGGCAATTCGGGGGTGGCAGGTCCCTCACTCCCTCTAGGAGCGAAGGACCTGCCGCTGAACTGCCGCCGCCGATCGCGGCTTTTTTTTTTTGCTTGGGGCGGCAGAAATGCTGGAGCCGGCCCTGCCTGAGTACAGTCCTGTGTGAGACCCTAGGTTGGGTCTCAGGCAGGTAACCCTGCCACTGTGAGTACACTGCTATTTTTAGCACGCTAGCTCAACCAAAGCTAGCGTGCATACGCCCACCTGAGCTGGAAGTTATGCCTCCAGCTGCAGTATAGGTGTACACTGAGCTGTCACAGGTCCACAGGATCGGTGCTATGCCCCAGCTTTTGAACAGTCTCTTGGTTGGAGGAACCCCTTAGATGTGCCAGACCCCCCCGAGGGGTCTCACTCTTCCTTCAGGAAGGACCACGCGGCCTCACCACTTCCTTAGACTAAGATCCTGGGCTCCAGCCCTCCTGATAGAGACTTGTCCACTCTTCAGGCACCCAACATTTGCAGTGACACCCCAAACCACGTAGGGTTTATTAGTGGACTAGAACACAGCATGGGACACCCATAGGTTAGCACAGGGACATACAGGTTAAAGCACAGTCCATTCTGGGGCAAGGCACCAGCCAAGCTGTAGTGAACTCCATCCCCATGCTCTGCCTTCCTCTCTGACTTCCAGCCTTCGTCAGTTCCCAGGTGAGAGAGCCCCAATGGCCCCCCCATTTTTACTCAGGTTCCGGTGCTCCTGCAGGAACCCCCAAATTGGCCAGGGCCCCTAGGCAGGGGCTCATTAATTCGCCACTGCCTGGAGGGAAGAACTACAGGTGCCAGAACACAGCTGGGCCTACGGCGTGAGAATGGTCGATACCCAGGGTTATGTAGCCCAGGGCCCGATCTACGAGTGGGAAAATTACAGAATTCCATGTCAGGACAGGTAAAGGTGCAAGGCGTGCACTCAGGGACACCAGAAAGGGGACAGAGGTGCTGCTAGCTCTGCAACCGTGACCCAGAAGGGTCACAGAGAAACACACCCCCATGCCCACAACACTACAGAGAAATGCTGGGTATTGACTATGGGCACTTACCCGGTACTCCTTCATTTTCCTCTCTTCGGTCTCCTTAAATCCCAGAAGCTCCTCTCGCTCTTTCTTCAGAGTCTTCAGTTGGGTCAGGGTTTGTTTCTGAGTGGAGAAAAATGATGCGTGTGATTTGTGTGATGGGGTGGGACTTGTTCCTACCACAACAAAAAATATATATCCAGTGTGGATAGAATCTGGTCTTTGATGAAACTCTTTCTAAACTGTCGCCATCGGCAGGAGGATGTGATGCCAATTCCCTGAAAACCCACTGGCCAGACGGAGGTGCTGGGTGGGAGGAGGTTTGTCTCTAGTAATTCCCCTGGATCCCCTTCCCCGGCAGTAATATTGACAGCGATCGTTCTGGGCTGCCCAATGCACAGCAGCAAGGGGCCCTGCACCCAGCGATGCCCTGGCTCTGAGTGATCAGGGTAGTTTGGTCCCAGAAATGGGTGATTCCTTTATTGGAATTGAAGTGAGCACCATAGACAAATGGGTGAATCCCCCGGCATCAGGGGGAATCCTTTATGGCAATGAGCCAGCAGAATGACCATTCACCAGCTCTCTCAAAGCCTCCTTCATAGGGGCCCGCTGGGAAGGCAGGGGTTGTGGCTGAAGCATGCTGCACTTTGCCTATTCTCAGCTGCTACAATCACCCAGAGAACAGAGGGTGAGTCAGAGCAGCCCCTGGGGCTGAGGGTCCAGGCAGGACCCTGGAGGAGCAGATACTACCAGGAGCTGGAAAGGTGTCAGACAGCCACCTCTGCCCCCACTCTCTGATCCTGCACTGAACTCAGCTGTGCCGGGTGTGACGCTGGCAGACCAGGTGCCAGCTCATGCCAAACCAATTCACTTGTGTAGTAGTATAGATCAAAGCGATTGTTAAACATATAAGAACGTAGTTGGTGTTTAAACTTCATGAGAACTAATGGGATGTTACTTGCATTGTTTTCACTTATCTGTATCCTGTTATAATGGAGTAGCGAACATTTCCATTGTGTATACCCCGTAAGAAGCTGCATGGAATGCAAATGAAGGACATTGAATAGCATACCCTATTCCTTTTTCCTAGTTAATAAATATTTAGATAGGATTGGCTACAGGTGTCATCTTTGGTTGGATGATCCAGTTGATCTGGGGTAAGTGACTGGTCTCTTGGGACTGGAAGCAACCCAAATAAGGTATGTTTTTTGGTATAAGTGACCATTTATCACAAAGTCCAGTTTGTCTGGGTGGAAAGATAGACTGGAGAGCCTAAGGGGCATGTCTGTGACTCCATGGTAAGACTGGTGGAGTGATCCAGGAGTTCATTTTTGTTACTGTCTTGGTAAAATCTAATTATAGAACTCACCATCAGTTTGGGGTGTCTGCCCGGTTTTCTGCCCGTCTGCCCTGAGGTCGGCACTCACATTCCTAAGCCACTCCAGAGAACGTGACACCAGGAGGGAGAGTAAATGACTCTGGTCTATTTAATGCAAAGTGCGTGCAGACCCTGCAGAGCATGTTTCAAACAGAGAGCAGATGGGAGGTGCAGCTCCCGGTTCACTTTCTACCTCCTCTATATTTTTTTATAGACTGTGAATCCTTTAGAGCGGGATACTCTTCACATGTAAATTCTCAGCACAGATATGACATAAACATAGCAGAGGACTACCTCTGCTGTAGTGAAGGTTAAGCACGTCTTTCTGTTTAAAGGGTGCTTATTATAAGCCCTGTAAAATCTGCCCAGTTGCTCAGACTGCATTGAAATTTGTTGTGCTTCATGAGGCTGTGTGGTCGAGCTAGTGATCTAAAGTTGGGGTCATTTGACCAAGGAGTTTCTAAGATACAGACCCTTGAAGAAAACAGCTTTTCAGAGTCTACCGAATAACCCTTTGGGGGCAGCAAAATTGAAAATTGGGAATTTTGAACCTATGACCCCCACTCCCGATCCTGTTATTTCTTAGTTGTCCCCCGCACTCAGTTGAACCCCGGGTTCAGTGGCTCCTCCTGTAAGGTTGGGAGAGGGGCCTTTAGATGCAGGACTTCAATGAGGCCCCTTCCCCGAGGCCCCCCTGACACAACCCCTTCCCCGAGGCCCCACCCCTGCGCTGCCCCTTCTCCCCAAGCTCCCACCCCCTACTGTCCCTTCTCCCAAGGCCCCGCTTCCATGCCGCCTCTTCCCCCCACTTTTAAAAGGGGGCGGCATGGCCCTCTGCCCCCCCCCCCCCGTTCCAGCATCCCTGGTTAAGTATTATCATCATTACCTGGCCACAGTTGTGTCACAAGTGCAAACTTACATGATAATTATAACTGCCTAAAGGACCCTACCGCCTACCCACAACATTGCTCTCTGTGGTCAAAATCTTGAAATTCACCCCTTAAAACCTCCCTCAAGGCTAGGGTGACCAGATCAGCACTATAAAATATCAGGACACGGGGTGGGGGGGAGCGAAAAAAGGGGGGGGGGAGCAAAAAAAAAAGGGAGTTTCAAAGGGGCCGGGGGCATTGGCAGGCCCCGGCCGCGCGCGCTGCCCTCCCCCGGAGCCTCCCGCCCCCCGGCCTGCCATGGGCATATGCGGTGCGCAGTGGGTCCGGGCAGGGGCAGCGCGGAGCGGGCAGGGGCCGGGTGGGCGGCGCGGGCCGAATCCCCACTGCTGCTGGGGAGCTCCGCGCCTCTCCCTCCTGCTCGCGGCTGCGGCTCCTTCCCAGCGGGACGCGCCTCCCGCTGCCCCGGCCACATGCGAAACTCGTCCCCCGCGCCTAGTCTCCCTCCCGCCGGGAAGGAGCTGCAGCCACGAGCGGGAGGGAGAGGTGCGGGGCTCCCCGGCAGCAGCGGGGATTCGGCCCACACCCCCGCGCCGCCCACCCAGCCCTTGCCCGCTCCGCGCTGCCCCCGCCCGGACCCACCGCGCTGCCCCGCGGGCTGCAGGGCTGGAGCAGCCTCCAGGCTGCGCTCCCGGCCCCGGCCCCCGTGTGCAGCAGCCCGGGGGCCGGGCAGGAGCCCTCTGGTGCGGCGGGGGGCTCAGAGCTGAGCCCCCCCATCTCCTTCCCTTGCCAGCCCCCCTTTGCCCGCCCGCCCGGTGTCCGGGTACCGGAGCTGACTCACCAGCTCCAGGATTCAGGCACCGTCGCCACTCCCCTCCCTCCCAGGCTTGCGCCGCCATGCAGCTGCAAGCCTGGGAGGGAGGAGGAATGCTGCATGGTTGGGGAAGAGGCGGGGCCAGGATGGGGATTTGGGGAGGGAGCCAATGGGGGAAGGAGGGGGCGGAGCTGGGGCGGGGGGGCGAAAGTCCCGCCGGGAGGGCAAAATTTCTTTTTTGTCAAGTGTCCCGACCAAACATTGGTCGGGACGCGGGACAAAGGAGCAAATATCGGGACAGTCCCAATAAAATCGGGACATCTGGTCACCCTACTCAAGGCAGAGTTCAGGTTGTCTGGAGGCATAGCGTGTCCTTCCAGAACACTAAGTCCAGCCAAATGCAAATATCTGCAAACCAGAAATACCGACTTCCAGTACGTGCCTATGCAACTTTAGCTACGTCCTCTTTGAATGCTGCCCCATGTGCCAATACCCAGGAGAGGCACGTAATGCAGGTTGGGGCACAAAGCATTTCCGGTCTTGAGGCTTCAGCGGGGGTGGGGAAGGAGTGAGTGTGGACGGGGCCTTAGGGGGGAAGAGGCGGAATGAAGGCGGAACGGGAATGAGGCCACGGGGGAAGGGGAGGAATGGAGGCTGAACGGGGGCAGGGCCACAGGGGAAGGGGAGGAATGGGACTGGAGCCGTGGGAAAAATGGGGTCAGGGCCGGGGGCAAGTGATGGAACGGGGGAGAGGCTCCAGGCTCAGAGCTCCAGCCAGGGCCGAGAGCTGTGCTGTGGTCCCAGCCGAGGCTGAGAGCTCGACCCCAGCCGGGGCTAAGCTCTCAGCCCACCTCCACCAGTGGCCCCGATTGAGCTCTCAGCCCCCCCCCACCTCACCCCAGCCAGGGCCACTGGGAGTGTGACGCTCTGTACCTCGGGGGAACACCCTGCACCCCCATGTTCATTCTTATAATAGGATTGTGTGGTATCCAATGCAAAGTTTGTCATGTTGGGTGTCTTCGGAAGGCTCATGATGCACTGAGCATTGTTGTTATTGTTACAGTGATGTTATAGGTTGTAATTTCATATATATAGTTATGAGGCTGAAAATGTGTCCCCATGGCTTAAAACAAGCCCAGGCAAAACTCTCCAGGAGCAGAGGGGCAGTTCACACCTCATCAGGGCATGTATGGGACAAACCCAGCTCAGCCTCACAGGAACAAAGGACACTGGCCTAGGCAACAACAAAGGATCTGTTGGACTCTCGAGTGAGTCACTCCCCTTCCCTTGGTCAGTTTGGGACTACGATGAGGTAATGGTCAGTTGACTCTGAAGGCCGGGGGGGGGGGGAGGGGGGAGCTAAGAGGGAAGAAAGAACATGATAAAAAGGAGAGACGTTTACCATCTGCCCTCTACTCAAACACTTAGCCTACTCCAAAGACCAGTTGTACAACCCCTGCACCCTCACGCACATGGTCATCCAACATTTGACTTTCACTTACCCTTCATTAAGCCCACAGACATCTCCCACTTCACTGCTGACAATCCCCATGGCAAGAAGACCCCTGTGCCCCACTACTTACAGAGACCCCCACTATCCTCTCCCACAAGAGTCATGGGTTCAGCAGGCCCCCATCACTCAGGACTTCGCTGTAGCCAGGCCATATCTGCTTGGGCGGGTGGGTGACCCCCTGTGCTCCTCCACTTCTGCCAGGCACAAAGCCCTTTGGTGCGGTGCTGGGGTGCTGTGGGTGGTAGTTAACACTCTCTTAAAAAAATCTATGGGGTAGGACTATTGTCTCAGGCTCTCTGCAGACTCAGGCAAATGTTGCTGCATGGGTTAAACTTGGGGAATAGTTTAAAGATTTCTTCATAACATATGCACTGACTCCATGGGTGCTCCGGGGCTGGAGCACTCACATAAAAAAAATAGTGGGTGCTCAGCACCCACTGGTAGGCCCTGCTGATCAACTCCTCCTGCCCCCGGCCAGGGCCTCCTGCCCGCTGAGGATCAGCTGTTCAGCGGCAAGCAGTAGGTGCTGGGGGGGACGGGGAGGAGCAGGGCAGGAAGAGGTGAAGTGAGGGAGGGGTACGCTCAGGGGAGGAACAGGGCAGGAAGTGGCAGGGCGGGGACAGAGCAGGGGCAGGAAGAGGCAGGGCATGGGTGGGGCCTTGAGGGAAGGGGCGGCGTGGGGGTGGGGCCTGGGCCCAAGCACGAGTCAAGTTCCCCACCCCGGGAAAGCAGGAAGTCGATGCCTCTGCTTCATAACTATGAGGGCTAGAACTTAGGGTGGGTTCCCATTTTCAAGCTTTTCCTCTGCAAACAGGAGGGCTAGCCACTTACTTAATTTTATTATTTTTAAAAGGAAACCAAGAAGGTTCTGGTGCAAAGCAACTGACTCCAGGAGCTGGGACTCTAGAGAGGTGTCCTTAGTGTCTCTGCCTTAACGCAGCACTGTAAATGCTGCATGCAGCAGAGTGAGGGTTGCATCCTGAATGTGAACGCCTGCTGGCGGTGCCTGGGCTATCAGGGGTGTGGAGGGAGAACAGCTTGTTCTCTCTATTCCTGGCCTGCCAGCAGCACGGCCACATCTTGCTTAAACCCCCTTGGTGGAGAAAGCACCACACACTGAGCTCTAGTGCCCTAATGAACAGAGCCGGGTTGATTGGCTGGGACAGCATCAATGGCCAGGGGTCTCTGCAACTGACAGAAGAGCGGGGCCTGCAGGGGAGAGATTTTGTCAGAGCTGGAGATATTGAGGGGGGGAGGGGAATCTGGGAAACTGGGGACTTGGTGGCTCTGAGAGACTCGGAAAAACTCCAGCTCCTCTGGGAGGAATGTCCATATCATGCTGAAAAGGGAAGGATCGAATTAACCAAGATCCAGTTCATTTCCTACCTTATATTTCCAGGCAGCCACTTCAAGGAGAAGCACCGGGTGAGACCTGTGCTCTGGGGATCTCTCGCAAACCGCACACACGGCTTCCCCATCCTTCTCACAGAACAGGTTGAGTTTCTCCTTGTGTCTCGCACACAGATTCTCTTTTCCCGCTTCGTCTGCTTTTAAACCCTCTTCTTGGATTTTTTCTATTATATGCGCCAGGTCCCGGTTGGGCCGGAGATTCCCTGTCCGGATCCGAGCTCTGCAGACGGAGCAGCACAAAGGCCCGTAGTCTCCCGTTGTCCATTCTTTACAGTACCGAGTGATGCAGCCCCGGCAGAAGTTGTGCCCGCAGTCTGCGCTCACTGGCTTTGTGAAATATTGCAGGCAGATGGGACATATGGGTTCCTCTGTGATTTCCTGTTCAGGAGTCCCTGAGGCCATGGCTGCTGGGATCTCTGCCTTCTGCTCTCTACTCTGGGAGGAGCAGCAAGGTAAAAGATAAGAAAAGGAGGAAGTGGAAACAATATGGGATGAGGAGGAAGAGGAGGAATGGGAGGGGAGGAAGCTGGAAAGAACACAGGAAATGAAAGGGTGGGTGATGAATAGACGGGGAAAAAACAAAAAGCCCTCAAGCTAAATTGAACAAGGACACTCTTAATCTGAAATGAGCGAGTCACAGACACAGACACTGGAAAGTCTACGAAGCGGTTCTCAAACTTCATTGCACTGCGATCCCCTTCTGAGAACAAAAATTATTACATGACCCCAGGAGGGGGGACCGAAGCCAAAGCCCAGGAGTTCAGCCCTGGGCGGGGGGCCTGTAACTTGAGCCCCACTGCCAAGGGTTGAAGCCCTTGGGCTTTGGCTTCAGCCCCGGGCTTCGGCCCCAGGTGGTGGGGTTTGGGGTTGGGCTTCAACCCCGGGCCCCAGCAAGTCTAACGCCAGCCCTGGCAACCCCATTAAAACTGGGTCATGGCCCACTTTGGGATCCCCACCCACAGTTTGAGAACTGCTGGAATGGGATTGAATTAAAAAAAACAATGTAGTGCTTGATTTGCTGTGTCTCACTGAACAGCTAACCTGTCCCTGGGACTGTCAGCGTTACAGTCACTTCCAGCGTTAAGAGCTTGTGGATCAGCAGCGAGGTGTATGGTGGTTGGACTTCATTGATTCGGATTAGGACGGATAAATACGTTCTCTTATCTGCATCCTGACCATGAAATTCAGTAAATAATTAAATCGGGAGCAACCTTTAAACTGAAGGGCAATTGTAAGTTTTAAATTTTATGACTCTACCATGTCAATGTATAGCCCAACCCATGGAGACTGCAGATAAGATTCAGAAAGAGGCTCGTAGTTTTAATTTTTTTACAACATTCAGTATAGAGGAGGGGAAAAATACTTTCCCCCCATTTCTTCCCCCTTGGACCAAGACTGAGTTTGGAATTACTGCTTGGTCTTGCTTTGCTGGAGGGGAAATGTGAGCCATGGACCCTAGACTTGCGTTTGTCTGGAGTGCCAGGTGTCCGGTTTTTGACTGGAAAGTCCGGTTGAAAGGGGACCTGTACAGTGTCTGGTCAGATGTACTAACCATACGTCTGTGGCCGGGACACAGCAGAGGAGGCAGCAGAGCCAGGGTGAAATCACGTTGGAGGCCCTAGAGGACATGGCAAGCCCCAATCTATAGGGGAGCGTACAGTCTGCGCAGTCCGGGTGGGGTAGGAGTAAGATGCAATGGATCTTGCAAGAGGAGTGAGCCCTGCTCCCTCAGATGGATGCAGGGGGAACACCAGGGCCGGGCAACCAGCCCCGGAGAAAGGAATAGCCGGGGGCACAGAATGAAGAGACCCCTCCTCACCCAGCTGGAAGCACAGAGGAGGCAGCCCCCAGCGGAGAGCCCCCAAGAACAGGGTGAAGGGCAGGGTCTAGCTGGAGACCCAGCAACCCAGGAGGAAGGGAAAAGGGAGATCCATGGGATCAGTGAGGGAGGGGAAGCGACAGAGAAGGGGACCGTCACAGTTTACTGATAGGCTCCTCTCCTGCCTTCTTCCCCGTGGTAACTGCACCAAACCCAGTGGTTGTGCCTTCACTGTAGCCTTCCCTCCATCATTTCTACAGGAGCATCAACAGCACTTTTTGGCCCTCTCCCTAGGACCTTAGGGGAAGATAGGTCTTCCTCCCCCTGAGGCCTCCATGTTACTGAGCTTAACTAGCCCTGGTCCCCTCTCTCTCTCCTCACCTTCACTTCCTTCCTGCCTCTTTATCAGCCTTGGACTGATAATTGGCTCCATAGACCATCCAGCCTGATTGTCTAATTACTCCCTGTCAGCTTTGACAAGGGGAACTGATTAACATCCGAGTGACCAGAGTGCAGGCTTACCTGCGCTCGGTCACGGGGACGATGTCCATGGAGATCCGGGGGGAGAGGCGTGGGGGGGATCACTGACGATGCCAGGAGGGTCACGTGAAAACAGGGTCAGTGCCACTCCAGGGCCAGGCGGTGTATCGCTCCCCTTCTCGGTCAGAATCAGTCTCTAAATGGCAAAGCAGCCCCTTTCTCTCTCTCACACCTCTCGTGCCTGCTATGTGATAAGAACAGTTAGACTCATAGACTTTAAGGTCAGAAGGGACCATCATGATCATCTAGTCTGACCCCCTGCCCATTCCAGGTCACAAAACCTCCCCCACCCACTAATAGTTGGGGGTTAGGAAGTTATTTGGGGTGTTTAAGGTCCTTTCCTGGTCCTGTAATGCTCCATCTGTACAAGAGCTTCTGTTTTGTTTGATCCCAAGAGCTTCTTTGACAGTCAAGCCAGAATCACACACACATGAGCTGTTCTTCTATCTTCATTTTAGGAAAAAAGCCACTCCCCTTACCCCTTATCCCATTCTGTCTCCAGTTCTAATGGAACAGTGTCTAGAGCAGTGGTTCTTAACCTTTACTACAGCCTGCACCCCTTTGGTTCTCAAAATATGTTCTCGCACCCCTTATCAAAAATCGTTGAAGTAGGTGAGTTCTTTAAACCTAGATATATCATAACTATATTTGTTTCTATATTACAATAATCGTTAAAAAATGTATAATGTTAATAAATACATAGGTTTGATGAAACAAAGTAGTTGTACTTACGTGCCTGTGCTTAATTTGTGTTTTCGATGATTTACCTTCTAAAAAAATCTGGCATGTCTCGCACCCCCAGAAAGGGCACCTCGCATCCCCCAAAACCCCAGATTCTAGAGGGAGGAGTTTTCCTAGTGTCCCTGCAGGACCCCATTTGGGCTGGGACCGGGGGTCTGGGGGAGGGGCCCAGAGCCCAGGCTCCAGCCTGAGTGTCTACACTGCAATTTTATAGCCCAGCAGCCCAAGCCCTATGAGCTCAAGTCAGCTGACCCGGCCCAATCGCCGCTGTGCCCTGGATCTTTGATCGCAGGGCAGATGTACCCTGAGGGATCCTAAGTCCCACTGACTTTCAATGCACTTCTAAACATTTTGCCCCATACTGAGTTTGACAGGCCTATTTTCCATTAATGCCAATAGGCCATAATTTCGCAGTCTTTTATTTATGCTGTCACTACTGACACACTGCAGCGTTAAGCTTCTTTCGCTGTCCTACCTGGTCGTTCCAGCCATTACATTTAAAGAAATGCAGACACGTTGAACTTAGCTCTGAGTTTCCTGGATTTATATCGCCTGTTGTTGGAATAATTACATCCCACCTGCCAAGTAATTCATTACACTCTTTTACTGGTAGGCCACGACTGCGTAACTCCATTTTACAACAGTTTGTTTCTGTGTAAAATATTCGTCCTAATTGGAAGGTGGAGAAACAGAAGGTAATTGGCTTGAGTCCATCTCCTTCCACAGTCTTAGTGCATGTCTACATGACAATTACAGGGTGTGATTGCAGCTCACATAGATATACCTTAGCTAGCTATCTCGGGTATCTCAAAGCATTATGAGGCTGCAGCAGCGCACACTTCAGCATGGGCTATTCCTGTGACTAGTTACCCAAGGTTTGGAGTGCACTTGTACCCCTCGGGCTGCCACAGCTTGACTGCTCCAGGACCCAAGCTGACTAAATTAAAGCTAGCTCAGATACGTTTACACATAATGCATTCACAGCCCAGGATTGCAGTCTAAACAGACCCGCACAGAAACACAATTCACTTTCCCCTCCTAGATCCCTTGTCAGTTCTCAGAGTCTCTTTCAGGAAGATCATGGGCAGTGGGTATAATAGGCCAGGGGAGTTTAAACCTCCCCTAATCCAGGCCCTGGCCCCACCCATGCTCTGTCCTCTCCCCCAAGTAGGCTGGAGCTCAGCTCCGGAGGAGGCCAGAAGGTGGCTGGTGGTGGGCTCGGTGGTGGGGCCCAGTGGCCTGGGGCGGTCCAGCAGGGGCTCTTCCAGCTACGGGGGGGAGGGAGGAGCGGTGCTCGGGGCTCTGGTGGACGGGGGGGAGGTAGGGGTGGGGCCTTGGGTGGAAGGAGCAGAGCCACGTGGCTAGCCTCGCTGAAGGGGATGCTCATGTGTTGCCCATGAGGAAGATGTATGTTAGAGAGAAATCCTTGAGATTCACCACCTCAGGAGAAAGCTTGTGTCAAGGCTGCTTCCCCATTCTGAACTTTAGGGTACAAGTGTGGGGGCCTGCATGAAAACTTCTAAGCTTAACTACCAGCTTAGATCTGGTCCTGCTGCCACCATTCCCACTGGATTCCCTCCCTGGGTAGCCTTGAGAGACTCTTCACCAATTCCCTGGTGAATACAGATCCAAACTCCTTGGATCTTAAAACAAGGAGAAATTAACCATCCCCCCTCCTTCCTCCCACCAACTCCTGGTGGATCAAGATCCAACCCCCTTGGATCTAAAAACAAGGAAAAATCAATCAGGTTCTTAAAAAGAAGGCTTTTAATTAAAGAAAAAGGTAAAAATCATCTCTGTAAAATCAGGATGGAAAATAACTTTACAGGGTAATCAAACTTAAAGAGCTCAGAGGACTCCCCTCTAGCCTCAGGTTCAAAGTATAGCAAACAAAGATAAACACTCTGGTAAAAGGTACATTTACAAGTTGAGAAAACAAAGGTAAACTAACACGCCTTGCCTGGCTGTTTACTTACAAGTTTGAAATAATGAGAGACTTATTCAGAAAGATGTGGAGAGCCTGGATTGATGTCTGGTCCCTCTTAGTCCCAAGAGCGAACAACCACCAAAACAAAGAGCACAAACAAAAGCCTTCCCCCCCCCCCAAGATTTGAAAGTATCTTGTCCCCTTATTGGTCCTTTGGGTCAGGTGTCAGCCAGGTTACCTGAGCTTCTTAACCCTTTACAGGTAAAAGGATTTTGAAGTCTCTGGCCAGGAGGGGTTTTATAGTACTGTACACAGGAGAGCTGTTACCCTTCCTTTTATAGTTATGACACGCCCCCCAAATCACAGATAGTATTGGACAGCCGGTTCCACACTGGCTGTGATTTTTTCCTGGAGCTCTAGGAGAAAACAGAGTTAATAAGACACATGTACCTTTAGACATACTACTGATTATAAAAAAACTAACAATATGTTCCAGTCCAAGAACAATTGTTAACCAGTTAACTCTGGGAAACTTTCCCAGGAGAGTGCATTAGCCACTTTGTTAGAAGCTCCCGAAATGTGTTGTATTTTAAAATCAAAATCTTGGAGAGCTAAACTCCACCGAAGAAGTTTTTTGTTATTCCCCTTGGCGGTATGAAGCCACTGTAGCGCAGCATGGTCTGTTTGTAGTTGGAAACGCCGTCCCCAAACATATGGGCGTAGCTTTTCCAGCGCATACACAATGGCGTAGCATTCCTTTTCGCTGATTGACCAGTGACTTTCCCTCTCAGACAGTTTCTTGCTGAGAAACACGACAGGATGGAATTCTTGATCCGGTCCTTCCTGCATTAAAACTGCTCCCACGCCCCGCTCGGACGCATCTGTGGTTACTAGGAACGGTTTGTCAAAGTCTGGGGCCCTTAGCACAGGGTCAGACATGAGTGTCGCCTTAAGCTGGTTAAAGGCCTTTTGACATTCATCAGTCCACTGAACTGCATTTGGCTGTTTCTTTCTGGTTAGGCCTGTCAGCGGGGCGGCGATTTGGCTGTAGTGTGGTACAAATCGCCTATAATATCTGGCCAAGCCTAAGAAGGATTGGACCTGTTTCTTTGACTTTGGAACCGGCCACTTTTGGATAGCATCCACTTTGGCCTGTAGGGGATTTATAGTTCCTTGACCCACCTGGTGCCCCAGGTACGTCACTCTGTTTTGGCCTATTTGACACTTTTTAGCCTTAACAGTTAGTCCTGCCTGCCGGATGCGCTTGAAGACTTTTTCCAGGTGCTCCAGGTGTTCTGTCCATGAATCAGAAAAAATGGCCACATCATCGAGGTAGGCAACTGCAGATTCTCCCAATCCCGCGAGGAGACCATCTACAAGTCTTTGGAAGGTGGCGGGTGCATTTCGCAACCCGAAAGGGAGTACATTGAATTCATACACCCCCGCCTGGGTGACGAAGGCTGACCTTTCCTTAGCAGGTTCATCTAGTGGTACTTGCCAGTAACCTTTTGTTAAGTCTAAAGTAGAGATGAACTGGGCATGTCCCAATTTTTCCAATAGCTCATCTGTGCGTGGCATTGGATAGTTGTCAGGACGAGTTACAGCATTTAGCTTACGGTAGTCCACGCAAAAGCGTATTTCCCCATCTGGTTTGAGAATTAGAACCACTGGAGATGCCCATGCACTATTAGAGGGGCGGATTATACCCATCTGTAGCATGTCCTGGATCTCCCTTTGTATAGCCGCTTGGGCATGAGGTGACTCCCGGTAGGGTGGGGTTCTAATTGGGTGAGCATTACCTGTGTTAATGGAGTGGTATGCCCGTTCGGTCCGTCCTGGAGTGGCTGAGAAAATTGGTGCAAAGCTTGTGCACAGCTCCTTGATCTGCTGTCGCTGCAGACATCCAAGGGTCGTGGAGAGGTTCACCTCTTCCACGCCACCATCCTTTTTTCCTTCGTAGTAGACACCTTCAGGCCACTCCGCGTCATCTGTTTCCTGGGCTGTAAACTGACAAACGTTTAATTCTCTGGAATAAAAGGGCTTAAGAGAATTAACATGGTATACCTTAGGCTTTATGTTGGAGGTGGGGGAGGCTATGAGATAGTTAACAGCTCCTAGGCGCTCCTGGACCGTGAATGGTCCTTCCCACGACGCTTTCATTTTATGGGCCTGGAGCGCCTTTAAGACCATGACTTGGTCTTCTACTTTGAAGGACCGTTCTCTAGAATGTTTATCATACCAGGCCTTTTGCTCTTCCTGAGCATCCTTTAGGTTTTCTTTAGCAAGGGCTAAAGAGTGTCGGAGGGTGCTTTGTAGGTTGCTTACAAAGTCTAGAATGTTAGTTCCTGGAGAAGGCATAAACCCCTCCCATTGCTGCTTCACCAACTGTAATGGCCCCTTAACCTCGCGGCCATACACAAGTTCAAATGGTGAAAACCCTAAACTGGGATGTGGTACAGCCCTGTAGGCAAAAAGCAACGGCTGCAACACTAGGTCCCAATCATTGGAGTGTTCATTTACGAATTTACGTATCATGGCCCCCAATGTTCCATTAAACCTCTCCACCAGGCCATTGGTTTGATGGTGGTAAGGGGTGGCAACCAAGTGATTCACCCCATGAGCTTCCCACAGGTTTTTCATGGTCCCTGACAGGAAATTAGTTCCCGAATCTGTAAGGATGTCGGAAGGCCAACCTACCCTGGCAAAAATGTCTGCTAATGCCTGGCACACACTTTTAGCCCTGGTGTTGCTTAAGGGTACTGCTTCCAGCCATCGGGTAGCAAAATCCATGAAAGTCAGTACGTACTGCTTTCCTCTGGGTGTCTTCTTTGGGAAAGGACCCAGATTATCCACAGCTACTCGCTGAAATGGGACCTCAATTATGGGTAGTGGCTGGAGAGGGGCTTTAACCTGGTCTTGGGGCTTTCCCACTCGTTGGCACACCTCACAAGACCGGACATAATTAGCAACGTCCTTGCCCATTCCCTCCCAGTGGAAGGACTTCCCCAACCGGTCTTTGGTTCTGTTCACCCCAGAATGGCCTCTGGGATGATCATGGGCTAAGCTCAAGAGCTTTACCCGATACTTAGTGGGAACTACCAACTGTCTTTGAGGATGCCAGTCTTCCTGGTGCCCACCAGAAAGAGTCTCCTTGTAGAAAAGTCCTTGTTCTACAACAAACCGGGATCGGTTAGAAGAGCTGAGAGGCGGTGGGGTGCTCCGTGCTGCCGCCCAAGCTTTCTGAAGGCTGTCATCTGCTTCCTGCTTGGCCTGGAACTGTTCCCTTGATGCTGGAGACATCAGTTCCTCCTTGGACTGTGGACTGGGGCTTGGTCCCTCTGGAAGCAATGCAGGTGCTGGGGCTGTTTCCATTGACTGTGGACCGCTGTCCGCTAGTGCACTATGTGGTATTTCAGGCTCTGGCTGAGCCTCTTGGGTAGGGTTATCTGCTGCTTCCGCCAGTTCAGGCTCGCTGGTGCCCTCTGGCATTGGAGTTGTAGACGGGTTTGCAAGCGCTGGACTCAGTGCTGGCAATGGTTCTGTTGCTGGTTGCGTTGCCAGTTCCAGTTCTGGGACTGGCTTTGGCTGGGTCTCTGGGATTGGATCCACTACGGCTGTTGCAGTCGTTGGCAGGGGATCCGGTTCCACCACCTCTGGTAACACAGCCGGGGCCCTGGTGGACGGCTCAGGAACAGGGATGGGGGTGAAAGCTTGCTTAGCCTGGCTGCGGGTGACTATTCTCACCCTCTTGGCTAGCTTCACATGGTTGGCCAAGTCTTCCCCCAGCAGCATGGGGATGGGATAATGTCATAGATTGCACAAGTCCACATTCCTGACCAGCCCTTGTACTGAACATGTAACTTGGCTGTAGGCAAGGTTACAGACTGTGACATGAAGGGTTGAATTGTCACTGGAACCTCCGGGTTGATGAGTTTGGGGTCCACTAGGGATTGGTGGATAGTTGACACTTGTGCCCCAGTGTCCCTCCAAGTGATAACCTTCTTTCCGCCCACTCTCAAGGTTTCCCTTCGCTCTGAGGGTATGAGAGAGGCATCTGGGTCTGGGGATCTTTGGTGTGATTGTGGTGTAACGAACTGTAATCGGTTGGGGTTCTTGGGGCAGTGAGCCTTTATATGTCCCAGTTCATTACATTTAAAACATCGCCCTGCTAAGGTATCACCGGGGCGATGTTGGTTGGTGGAGACTGGTGTGGTGGGGTGAGAAGGCGTCTGGGGTTTCCCTTGGGATGTGGGTGGGGCCTTGGGTTGTCCCCGGTGGTAAGGTTTTGTTTCGGCTTGCCCCTTCTGATATTCGCTCCAACTGCTACTAGTTTTTTTCTTTTCTGCCACCTCCACCCATTTGGCTCCAATCTCCCCCTCCTCGGTTACAGTTTTGGGCTTCCCATCTAGGATGTACCTTTCTATTTCCTCAGGAACACCCTCTAAAAACTGCTCCATTTTTACTAGGGAAACCAGATCTTCCAGAGATTTAACATTTGCTCCTGATAACCAGGGTATGTCTACACTACGAAATTAGGTCGAATTTATAGAAGCCGGTTTTATAGAAATCGGTTGTATACAGCCGATTGTGTGTGTCCCCACATAAAATGCTCTAAGTGCTCTAGTCGGCGGACCGCGTCCACAGTACCGAGGCTAGCGTTGACTTCCGGAGCATTGCACTATAGGTAGCTATCCCACAGTTCCCGCAGTCTCCGCAGCCCATTGGAATTCTGGGTTGAGATCCCAATGCCCGAATGATGCAAAACAGTGTCGCGGGGGGTTCTGGGTACATGTCGTCAGGCCCCTCCCCCTCCGTCAGAGCAATGGCAGACAATAGATTCGCGCCTTTTTACCTGGGTTACCTGTGCAGACAACATACCACGGCAAGCATGGAGCCCGCTCAGCTCAGCTCACCGTCACTGTCAAGGCTGTATTCCCACTTTGAACTTTAGGGTACAAGTGTGGGGGCCTGCATGAAGACTTCTAAGCTTAACTACCAGCTTAGATTTGGTCCGCTGCCACCATTCCCACAAGCTAATTCCCTTCCCTGGGAAGCTTTGAGAAACCTCTCACCAATTCCCTGGTGAATACAGATCCAAACCCCTTGGATCTTAAAACAAGGAGAAATTGACCCTTCCCCCCTCCTTCCTTTTACCAACTCCTGGTGAATACAGATCCAACTTCCTTGGATCTAAAAACAAGGAGAAATTGACCCTTCCCCCCTCCTTCCTTTCACCAACTCCTGGTGAATACAGATCCAACTCCCTTGGATCTAAAAACAAGGAAAAATCAATCAGGTTTTTAAAAAGAAGGCTTTTAGTTAAAGAAAAAGGTAAAAATCATTTTTGTAAAATCAGTATGGAAAATAACTTTACACGGTAATCAAACTTAAAGAGCTCAGAGGACTCCCCTCTAGTCTTAGGTTCAAAGTACAGCAAACAAAGATAAACACTCCAGTAAAAGGTACATTTACAAGTTGAGAAAACAAAGTAAAACTAAGACACCTTGTCTGGCTTTTTACTTACAAGTTTGAAATATGAGAGACTTGTTTAGAAAGATGGGGAGAACCTGGATTGATGTCTGGTCCCTCTCAGTCCCAAGAGCGAACAACCCCTTAAAACAAAGAGCACAAACAAAAGCCTTTCCCCCCCCCCCCAAGATTTGAAAGTATCTTGTCCCCTTATTCGTCCTTTGGGTCAGGTGTCAGCCAGGTTACCCGAGCTTCTTAACCCTTTACAGGTAAAAGGATTTTGGAGTCTCTGGCCAGGAGGGGTTTTATAGTACTGTACACAGGAGAGCTGTTACCCTTCCCTTTATAGTTATGACAGTCACCATATGTCATCTGGGTGCCGGCAGACGTGAGACTGCATTGCTACACAGCAGCAGCAGCTAACTGCCTTTTGGCAGTAGACGGTGCACCATGACTGGTAGCCTTCATCGGCGATCTGGGTGCTTGCAGCCGTGGGGCTGGCAGCCGTAGGGCTGCATTGCAGCAGCCCCTTGCCTTTTGCCTTTTGGCAGTAGATGGTTTATTATGACTGGTATCCGTCGTCATCGTACTGCAGTGGCTGTCGATCATGGGCACCTAGGCAGACATTCTCAGTCCTATCGAACTGTCTTGACGATGATGGCTATCAGTCGTAGTATGCTATTTTCTGCCAAGCGCCCAGTATTTTCTGCTAAGCACCCAGAAGAGGCCGAGGGCGATCTGGGTGCTGGCAGACGTGGGGCTGGCAGACGTGGGGCTGCATTGCTACACAGCAGCAGCCCCTTGCCTTTTGGTAGAAGATGGTATATTACGATTGGTATCCATTGTCATCATATTGCAGTGGCTGTCAATCATGGGCACCTGGGCAGACATGCTCAGTCCTAGCGAACTGTCTTGATGCTGATGGCTATCAATCGTAGTATGCTATTTTCTGCCAAGTGCCCAGTATTTGCTGCCAAGCACCCAGAAGATGCCGAGGGCTATCAGTCATGCTGCACCGTCGTCTGCCAGCTTAAGATGTAAAAAATAGATTTGTTCTGTATTCATTTGCTTCCCCCTCCCTCCATGAAATCAACGGCCTGCTAAACCCAGGGTTTTGAGTTCAATCTTTGGGGGGGGCCATTCTGTGTGACAGTTGTTTGTGTTTCTCCCTGATGCACAGCCACCTTTGTTGATTTTAATTCCCTGTACCTGTACGCCTTGTCGTCACTCGGCCCTCCCTCCCTCCCTCCCTCTTTCCCCTGGTCCGTCAGATACTAGTTTCGCGCCTTTTTTCAGACCAGACGCCATAGCTAGCACTGGGATCATGGAGCCCGCTCAGATCACCGCGGCAATTATGAGCACTATGAACACCACGCTCATTGTCCTGGAGTATATGCAGAGCCAGAACATGCCAAAGCAAAACCAGGACCAGCCAAGGAGGCGATTGCAGCACGGCGACGAGAGTGATGAGGAAATTGACATGGACATAGACCTCTCACAAGGCACAGGCCCCAGCAATGTGGAAATCATGGTGTTACTGGGGTAGGTTGATGCCGTGGAACGCCGATTCTGGGCCCGGGAAACAAGCACAGACTGGTGGGACCGCATCGTGCTGCAGGTGTGGGACGATTCCCAGTGGCTGCAAAACTTTCGCATGTGTAAGGGCACTTTCATGGAACTTTGTGACTTGCTTTCCCCTGCCCTGAAGCGCCAGAATACCAGGATGAGAGCAGCCCTCACAGTTGAGAAGTGAGTGGCGATAGCCCTGTGGAAGCTTGCAACGCCAGACAGCTACCGGTCAGTCGGGAATCAATTTGGAGTGGGCAAATCTACTGTGGGGGCTGCTGTGATCCAAGTTGCCAGGGCAATGAAAGACCTGGTGATATCAAGGGTAGTGACTCTGGGAAACGTGCAGGCCATAGTGGATGGCTTTGCTGCAATGGGATTCCCAAACTGTGGTGGGGCCATAGTCAGAACCCATATCCCTATCTTGGCACCAGAGCACCAAGCCACCGAGTACATAAACCGCAAGGGGTACTTTTCAATGCTGCTGCAAGCACTGGTGGATCACAAGGGACGTTTCACCAACATCAACGTGGGATGGCCGGGAAAGGTACATGATGCTCGCGTTTTCAGGCACTCTGGTCTGTTTCGAAAGCTGGAGGAAGGGACTTTCTTCACGGACCAGAAAATAACCGTTGGGGATGTTGAAATGCCTATCGTGATCCTTGGGGACCCAGCCTACCCCTTAATGCCATGGCTCATGAAGCCATAGAAAGGCAGCCTGGACAGGAGTCAGGACCTGTTCAACTACAGGCTGAGCAAGTGCCGAATATTGGTGGAATGTGCATTTGGACGTTTAAAAGCGCGCTGGCACAGCTTACTGACTCGCTCAGACCTCAGCGAAAAGAATATCCCCATTGTTATTGCTGCTTGCTGTGCGCTCCACAATATCTGTGAGAGTAAGGGGGAGACATTTATGGTGGGGTGGGAGATTGAGGCAAATCGTCTGGCCGCTGATTACGCGCAGCCAGACACCAGGGCGGTTAGAGGAGCACAGCAGGGTGCGGTGCGCATCAGAGAAGCTTTGAAAACGAGTTTTGTGACTGGCCAGGCTACGGTGTGAAACTTCTGTTTGTTTCTCCTTGATGAACCCTCCGCCCCCCCCCCACCCGGTTCACTCTACTTCCCTGTAAGACAACCAACCCACCCTCCCCTCCCCCCTTCGAGCACCGCTTGCAGAGGCAATAAAGTCATTGTTACTTCACATTCATGCATTCTTTATTAATTCATCACACAACTAGGGGGATAATTGCCAAGGTATCCCAGGGTGGGTGGGGGAGGAGGGAAGGAAAAGGACACACTGCAGTTTAAAACTTTAACTCTTATTGAAGGCCAGCCTTCTGATGCTCGGGCAATCATCTGGGGTGGAGTGACTGGGTGGCCGGAGGCCCCCCCACCGTGTTCTTGGGCGTCTGGGTGAGGAGGCTATGGAACTTGGGGAGGAGGGCTGTTGGTTACACAGGGGCTGTAGCGGCGGTCTCTGCTCCTGCTGCCTTTCCTGCAGCTCAACCATACGCTGGAGCATATCAGTTTGATGCTCCAGCAGCCGGAGCATCGACTCTTGCCTTCTGTCTGCAAGCTGACGCCACCTATCATCTTCAGCCGGCAACTTGCTCTGTTCATCCCGCGATTCAGCCCGCCACCTCTCCTCTCGTTGATATTGTGCTTTTCTGTAGTCTGACATTGACTGCCTCCACGCATTCTGCTGTGCTCTGTCAGCGTGGGAGGACATCTGGAGTTCCGTGAACATATCATCCCGCGTCCTCCGTTTTCTCTTTCTAATCTTCACTAGCCTCTGTGAAGGAGAAACATTTGCAGCTGGTGGAGGAGAAGGGAGAGGTGGTTAAAAAAGACACATTTTAGAGAACAATGGGTACACTCTTTCACGTTAAATTTTGCTGTTCACATTACACAGCACATGTGCTTTCGTTACAAGGTCGCATTTTTCCTCTTATATTGAGGGCCTGCCGGTTTGGTGTGAGAGATCACTCACGCAGTGCCAGGCCACAGATTTCGGCTTGCAGGCAGCCATGGTAAGCCACAGTCTTTTGGCTTTTTTAACCTTCTTAACATGTGGGAATGGTTTCAAAGAGTAGCGCTCTCATTTCCCATACCAAGCACCCGTTGGGTTGGCCATTTAAAATGGGTTTGCAATGTAAAAGGAGGGGCTGCGGTTTCCGGGTTCACATGCAGCACAAACCCAACTAACTCCCCTCCCGCCCCACACCCAATTCTCTGGGATGATCACTTTACCCCTCCCCCCCACCGCGTGGCTAACAGCGGGGAATATTTCTGTTCAGCAGAGCAGGAAGGGGCACCTCTGAATGTCCCCTTAATAAAATCACCCCATTTCAACCAGGTGACCGTGAATGATATCACTCTCCTGAGGATAAGAAAGAGCGATAAGGAATGGATGTTGTCTGCATGCCAGCAAACACCGGGACCATACGCTGCCATGCTTTGTTATGCAATGATTCCAGACTACGTGCTACTGGCCTGGCGTGGTAAAGTGTCCTACCATGGCGAACGGGATAAGGCAGCCCTCCCCAGAAACCTTTTGCAAAGGCTTTGGGAGTACATCCAGGAGAGTTTTCTGGAGATGTCCCTGGAGGATTTCCGCTCCATCGCCATACACGTTAACAGACTTTTCCAGTAGCTGTACTGGCCGCGATTGCCAGGGCAAATTAATCATTAATCATTAAACACGCTTGCTTTTAAACCATGTGTAATATTTACAAAGGTACACTCACCAGAGGTCCCTGTGCGCCCTCAGGGTCTGGGAGCATGCTTTGGGTGAGTTCGGGGGTTACTGGTTCCAGGTCCAGGGTGATAAACGTATCCTGGCTGTTGGGGAAACCGGTTTCTCCGCTTCCTTGCTGCTGTGAGCTATCTACATTATCTCCATCCTCATCTTCCTCGTACCCCGAACCCACTTCCCTGTGTGTTTCTCCAGTGAGGGAGTCATAGCACACAGTTGGGGTAGTGGTGGCTGTACCCCCTAGAATGGCATGCAGCTCTGCGTAGAAGCGGCATGTTTGCGGCTCTGCCCCGGACCTTGCGTTTGCTTCTCTGGCTTTGTGGTAGGCTTGCCTTAGCTCCTTAATTTTCACGCGGCACTGCTGTGCGTCCCTGTTATGGCCTCTGTCCTTCATGGCCTTGGAGACCTTTTCTAATATTTTGCCATTTCGTTTACTGCTACGGAGTTCAGCTAGCACTGATTCATCTCCCCATATGGCGAGCAGATCCCGTACCTCCCGTTCTGTCCATGCTGGAGCTCTTTTGTGATCCTGGGACTCCATCACGGTTACCTGTGCTGATGAGCTCTGCGTGGTCACCTGTGCTCTCCACGTTGAGCAAACAGGAAATGAAATTCAAACGTTCGCGGGGCTTTTCCTGTCTACCTGGTCAGTGCATCTGAGTTGAGAGTGCTGTCCAGAGCGGTCACAATGAAGCACTTTGGGATAGCTCCCGGAGGCCAATAACGTCGAATTCCGTCCACACTACCCCAGTTCCGACCCGCTAAGGCCGATTTTATTGCTAATCCCCTCGTCGGAGGTGGAGTAAAGAAACCGGTTTAAAGGGCCCTTTAAGTCGAAAGAAAGAGCTTCGTCGTGTGAACGTGTCCAGGCTTAATTCGATTTAACGCTGCTAAAGTTGACCTAAACTCGTAGTGTAGACCAGCCCCAGGCATCACAATTTTTGTCAATGTGGTAGGCATGTCGGGTAAATGACACGTCTGGTTTCCACCTTAGGGCTCTGAACCGCCGACGGGCATGCTCGGGTGTTAGCCCCATTCTGATTCTGGCCTTGTTTTTAAAAAGTTCATAACTGTTCATGTGTTCCTTAGGCATTTCAGCCGCCACCTCTGCTAAGGGTCCACTGAGCTGCGGCCTCAGCTCTACCATGTACTGGTCTGTAGTGATGCTGTATCCAAGGCAGGCCCTTTCAAAATTTTCTAAGAAGGTCTCAGTATCATTGCCTGCCTTGTAGGTGGGGAATTTTCTGGGATGGGAAGGGGTACCTGGAGAGGGGTTGCTAGGATTGGCTGGTATATCCGGCCTAGCCCTTGCTAATTCCAGTTCATGCTTCCTCTCTTTTTCCCTCTCCTCCATCTCTTTTTCTTTCAGCTCCATAGCTCTCTTGTGGGCCTCCTCTTTGGCTTTCTCTTATCTTTCATGGGCCTCCTCTTCGGCTTTCTTTTCAGCTTCTTGCTCGAGTTTTTTTAATTGAAGCAGTCTCTGATTTTTTTTTCATTTTCTTCTGCTTCTAGTCTGGCCAGTTCTAGTTTGTTAGCTACTTCTTTGGTAGTCATTTTCCTGTTTTCTTGTGCTGGGCCACACCCCTCTGCAGTTGACTGAAACTGGGATGCACTCAGCTCAGGCTGCTGCTGAGGTAACAGAGACTTTCTAACTAGCTATCCCCGAGAGGTAGAAAGAAAAAAAAAACAATTCAGCTTGTAAATTCCTTTTACCAGCTGTTTGCTCATTGATTGAACCCTTCTCTTAACAAAGACCCTTGTTAAAAAAACTTAACACCTCTGCCTTCAGGCAAGGAGAGATAAGATATGCATCTACCTTCAGCTCTGCTTTCCAAGCAGCTAGAGAGGAGAGAAAAAAAAATCTTACTGGCTTTTGGTTTAAAATGATCCCACCGGTCTGCCAGCATGTCAAAGCTGCTTCCCCACTCTGAACTTTAGGGTACAAATGTGGGGGCCTGCATGAAAACTTCTAAGCTTAACTACCAGCTTAGATTTGGTCCGCTGCCACCACTCCCAAAGCTAATTCCCTTCCCTGGGTAGCTTTGAGAGACTCTTCACCAATTCCCTGGTGAATACAGATCCAAACCCCTTGGAGCTTAAAACAAGGAGAAATTAACCATCCCCCCTCCTTCCTCCCACCAACTCCTGGTGGATCAAGATCCAACCCCCTTGGATCTAAAAACAAGGAAAAATCAATCAGGTTCTTAAAAAGAAGGCCTTTAAGTAAAGAAAAAGGTAAAAATCATCTCTGTAAAATCAGGATGGAAAATAACTTTACAGGGTAATCAAACTTAAAGAGCTCAGAGGACTCCCCTCTAGCCTCAGGTTCAAAGTATAGCAAACAAAGATAAACACTCTGGTAAAAGGTACATTTACAAGTTGAGAAAACAAAGGTAAACTAACACGCCTTGCCTGGCTGTTTACTTACAAGTTTGAAATAATGAGAGACTTGTTCAGAAAGATGTGGAGAGCCTGGATTGATGTCTGGTCCCTCTTAGTCCCAAGAGCGAACAACCACCAAAACAAAGAGCACAAACAAAAGCCTTCCCCCCCCCCCAAGATTTGAAAGTATCTTGTCCCCTTATTGGTCCTTTGGGTCAGGTGTCAGCCAGGTTACCTGAGCTTCTTAACCCTTTACAGGTAAAAGGATTTTGGAGTCTCTGGCCAGGAGAGATTTTATAGTACTGTACACAGGAGAGCTGTTACCCTTCCCTTTATAGTTATGACAGCTTGTCTGCCTGTAACTTTCCCTCAGGCCCATCCTTGGGGGAAATGGCACCCTGGGAGAACTTCTATTTTGGCACCCTTTCTTTGAGTCTGGATTCATGGGGGTTGGGCAGACGGGGGGCAGCTCCCTGTATAATGACTATGGTTGCTAACCATCTAATTGCACAAACCCAAACACCCTTGCCCATCCCTTCCCCAGGGCCACGCCCCTGCCCACCCCTTCTCTTAGGCCACGCCCCCACTCACTCCATACCCCCTGCCTCCGTCGCTTGCTCTCCCCCACCCGCACTCATTTTCACGAGGCTGGGACAGGGGGTTGGGGTGCGGGTTCTGGGAGGGAGTTTAGTTGCAAGCTGCAGGCTCTGGGCTGGGGCAGGGGGTTGAGGTACAGGGGGGTTCAGGGTGTGGGCTATGGGAGGGAGTTTGGGTGCAGGAGGGGGCTCTGGGCTGGGGCAGGAGGTTGGGGTATGGGGGGTGAGACTCTGGCTGGGGGTGTGGGCTATGGGGTGGGGCCGTGGATGAGGTGTTGGGG
>NW_020697802.1:0-9607 GCF_002925995.2 Terrapene triunguis | reverse complement strand
GGGAGATTCTCCAGGGAGGCTGGGGGCCGAGGGCACACAGGGAGAGAAAGGGTATGTCTACACTACAGGATTAATCCGAATTTAGATAATTCGAATTTGGGAAACAGGTTGTATAAATTCGATTGTGCGCGGCCACACTAAGCACCTTAATTCGGTTTTAAACCACATTAATTCGGTGGTGTGCGGCCACACTACCCCATTAACTTAAACACAGTAATTCGGTGGTGTGCGTCCACACTAACCCTAATTCGAATTAACAAAATCGATTTAGGCTCTACTCCGTTCGTCGAGGTGGAGTACAGAAATCGATTTAAAGGGCCCTTTAATTCAAATTAACTGGCTCTGTAGTGTGGACGGGTGAAGGGTTAATTCGGATTAAGGCAGCTAAATCCGAATTAAAGTCCTAGTGTAGACCAGGCCTTGCTCTCTACCTGAATGAGGCCAGGCGGAGTGACAGGCAGCTCAGCCTATCGGTGCTCAGGCTGGGGCCTGGTTCAGCAGAGCCCCCGAGGGTCTGATTCATTCATGTTCTCCAGCCTGACACCCCAGCAGCCTGTAGCTTCCTGTCTGGGGGGCTCAGGGCAGGGCTGGGGGCGAAGGAAGCCCCTCCACCGCTGAGATCTGTGTTTGTGTAGAATGATTCGTGTTTAACCCCTTGGTGTCTGACTCCACTGTCACCAAGTGCAAAGCAGGCAGCTGTGGGATCTCTGGGGCAGAGTGTCTGTGCGATGGGGGAGGACTAGAGCACAGGTTGGTGCCAGGACCCACTGCTGGCCCCTGGGCCATGGCCGTGCTCCCTGTGATGGATGCCCAGGCCCACCGACCAGCACAGCAGCCTGAGTCTCTGCGGCATTGCCCAGAGTTAACTAAACCTCGGCTTGGTAACGTGGAGCCCGAAATTGGCACTGGTGCCTGTGAGCAGGAACAGAACTGTGTCAGCACGGATCCCACTAAAGGGGTGCATGTGCCTCGCACACAAGACCTGGTTTTTCGTGACTGGCAGGGTGGCGTGTGCACCTTGTGCTCCTGCACAGGGGCATAACGGGAGGGGTGGCTGTGACTCGCCTCAGTTTCCATTTAATGCCCATGGCAGCGAGACCCAACCTGGCGCATGTCCAACCCGCACGTTCCCTGACGCCAAAGCCAGCACAGCCCCTGAGGGGTGGCAGCCCTGCGTTGAGGGACGTTGGGTCTTCCCATAGGCACAGCAAGCCCTCCCAGCCCTGCCTGCAGCGGGGGCGGGGAAGGACCAGACGTTGATGCTTCCTGGCCCAGCACTACTGGTGCTGCCATGAGCGTTGGCCCCGCCAGCAGATGAGGCTGTGGCTGAGCCAGGCCCATCGTCTATGTCGAGGTGTCCACTACCTCGGCACTGCCCCAGGGGAGGTCTTCTCTTTGCAGTCACTGCTCCCCTCCTGAGAGAGCTACAGGTCCCCCCAGCCTGCCAGGACTGGCGCTGGCGAGCTACCTGTGTCCATCCGCGATGCCAGCGTGGCATGACCGGCCCTCGTCCCTGCTCTCAGGAGCCCTCGGCCGCCCGGGTTTGAGTTGTGAGGGGGTTTGCTGACCAGCCGCTGTCTGGGAGCTCACGGAGGCACAGAGCATGTGTGTGGCCCTGAGGGATGCTGCCAGCCAAAAAAAAGTGGTCTCGTGCACGCAAGGTGTATGGGCTCCTCTATGAAGCTGCACTCACCACGTCTGGAAGAACCACAGCTCCTGTAGGGCAAGGAACCGTCCTACCCTGGTGCCTGGGCTTCCCCGTCAGCACCCCTCCTGCAGGAGCCTGTCCCGGGGTGCAGCGTCCCCTCGCCAGCAGGGCTGGGCTCCGCGTGGCTTGCTGTCTCCCCCTGCGGCCCCACTCACCAGAGGGGCTGGTGCGGAGTGCCATGGCAGGGTGCGAGCTCACTGGGCTCTTTGGAGGTGTGCGAGGTTGTGCTCCAGGCATTGCTCACAGCTGCCATCGGGCTAATGGCGCGAGGGCTGGCTGCGGCTCACAGCAGTGTCTCCCCGGCCCCTGTGGCGCTCTGCCCTCCTGGTGGTGTGGGGGCCGGGCAGGCCCAGTCCTGCCCAGCTGAACCTTGCCAGGCTGGCTGCGTAGCCAGGAATTCGGAAAGCATTTTGTGATTGCTCGGTCCAGGGCCGGGAGTGGAGTGGGACCGGGCCTTGGGCTGCACCAAGGAGCTGAGCCCTCTGTAAACTGTGTCTGTTTCTGCTGTCCGATGGTCCCATTCAACAGCCCCTGACCCCAGCCCCACTTGGGGGGTGACCCCTCCGGCAGGGCGCCCTTCCGCTGAGCAGAGCTGTAGAGTCCCCAAGGCAGCTGGCTCTTGGGAGGAGCCAGCCGAGTGCCACATGAAGCCAAGAGGAACTTAATTTGTGCAAAACGGGGGGTTCCTCAAGAGAGGCTCCCTCCATCCTCTGGTGCTGTGGAGGGGGTGACTGGGCCGTAGCTGGGGGCAGCTGGAAGTTGACTTATTTCCTGGGTCACCTGCACTGATGCTGCCTGGAGCCTGCGTCCCGCTCTTGGCTCGAGTTAGGATTTCTAATGTCAGGGAGGGAAGAGGGGAGACGGGAGACGTCTACTGGCTTGGAGCAGGGGGCTGGGAGTCAGGACTCCTGGGTTCTGTCCCTGGCTCTCACATGTCCTGCTGCCTCAGGGGATCTCTGTCGACCCTCGGGAAGGTGCTGACCCTGCTCCAGGCTGCTGTTCCCAGCCCCCCTGGTGTGGCAAGGGGCGTGGGCTTGGGGCTAACTCGGGCAGGGTGCATGGCTGAGCTCGCTGCTGGCGCCTGGAACAGAGCAGGGTTCCAGTGAGGGTGCTGTGACCCTCCTCCCCCCTTGGCAGCCCGGCCTTCAGACTGCTCCGTGTTCAGGGACGGTCAAAGGCAAGGACGTCACTCACTGAACTCCCAAACCGCTGCCTCAGCACATTCTCTGCCCAGCCAGCCCTGCTGGAGTGAGCAGGCTTTGTTGGGGATTATGTCAGTTCTTCCCCCCCCGCCGGGTGGGACCTGCAGCCTGCTCCACTCTGTGCTGGTTAACCCTTGCTCTGTGCACGGCACTGGGGTAGGAGCGTAATACGCTGCTGGAGCCGCCGGGTTCTGGGCGAGGCTGGCGCTGTCTGAGCTATGCCCAGCTGTGGGAGCGGCTGTCGAGGGGGCAGCGCCAGCCTGCTGTCTGAACCGGCTCGGCTTTGTCCCCGGGATGCAGGGGGGCCAGGTTCCATTTCACAGCTGGCTCCTCGCAGCACAGTCAGGGGGGTGGAGGTCGCTGGCTGCTCCCTGGCGAGCGCCCGGCTTCCATGTAGCCTGCTGCTCAGGCTCTGCCCAGCAACTGTCCCCACAGGAACAGCGCCGCCCAAACAAACGGAGCTGGGCTCAGGCGGCAAGGGAGCCACCCAGCCGTATTGGCGGAAACCTGGTGGTTTCCCTCTTGGTGCGTCTGCGGGGGGACCCCAGCAGCGGTGTGCAGAGGGGCTGAGCACCGGGGTCTGACTAGCCCTCGTTCCAGAGCAGCCGTGGGGCCAGGGCTCTGCCTGGCATCGGGAAAGGCTTTTCCTCCTGTAGAAATAACCCGGCCAAGGGGGTGAGTTGGATGCCAGGCCAGGACGTGTGAACCGCTCCTGGAAGTCGGGAAGGGGAGCCCCGACTGTACCATGCCCAGCGCCCTCCCAGCTGCCCGTGGCCCCCACATGTTCCTGTAGCACCCTGCTGGCAGAAGTGTGACATGGGGCTATGAGGGAAGGGCAGGTGCAGTTTCCTGTCCAGCTCCACAAGGCATCCTGGGAAGCATAGGAGCTGTTGCTCCAGGACGAGGGCATGGGGGGCAGCCCTGCCAGCCGGCCCCTGCCATGGGTCAGAGATCCCAGCTTTGCCGTGGGAGCCTGGCCCAGTCAGACCTCTGGGCTGGAACACCTGGAGTTCAGTCTCTGTGTCTCCTTCCCCGCTGCTCAAACCTGCTCCATGCCTTGCTCCTCTCCTGTCTCCACAGCTGCCCCTTGGCCCCCTGCTCGTTCCCTCCAGCCCTGGTTAGTCTGTATGAAACGCTGCTGCTCCCGTCCTCGCCCCGTGGGGCGGGGTGTCTGCTCCACGTGCCCCGTGTGCTCTCGCCTGGGCGCCCAGGGGCGCTCTCTGGGCCAGGGTGGGAGGGCGTTATTGGAGGTAAGCGCCAAGGTGAACACAAGGCTATAAACTGGCCAGCAACAAGTTTTTTTTGGGGGGGGGGGAACATCCAACTGGCTTCAAGCCTGAGGCCGATCAGTTTGTGGAGGGGATGGGACAAGGGACTGCCCACCTGTGACTGCCAACAGCAATACCTGAGTTACCTGAGGGCTCTGAGTTACTGCAGCGAATTCTTTCCCAGGTGTCTGGCTGGTGGGTCTCACCCACGTGCTCAGGGTCTAATTGATCACCATCTCTGGGGTCAGGAAGGAGTTTTCCCCGGGGTCAGGTTGGCAGAGATCCTGGTGGGTTTTTGCCTCCCTCTGGGGCCTTGGGCACTTGCAGATTTAAACTAGTGTCAGTGGGGGATTCTCTGTAACTTGAAGACTTTAAAGCGTGATTTGAGGATGTCAGTGACTCGGCCGGAATCGCAGAACTGGGAGGGATCTCGAGAGGTCGTCTAGTCCAGCCCCCGGCCCTCGGGGCAGGACTGAGTATTATCAGAGGTCGGGGGCTGTTACAGGAGTGGGTGGGTGAGGTTCTGTGACCTGCAATGTGCAGGAGGCCAGACTAGCAGATCATGATGGTCCCTTCTAGCCTTAAAGTCCCGGAGTCTATGGGCTGTGACAGGTGGCGGTGCCCACGGAGGGTGTCCCCTCCCCTGGGCAGGGCTGTGGTGGTGTCTCTCTGGTCCCAGGTGTGGCAGTTCTGGTTTCCGTGAGCACAGTTCAGCAGAGCTGCTGTTCAGCTGTGTAGGGCAAATGCACTGTGGCTGCCTGGCATGTGGGCGGGGGCTTTGCCCTGCCCGATCGGCTCCTGGCTCCTGTGCGCGTTGCTGGCGGGCCAGGCCCCTGGGAACACACGGTCACGTGCTGCTCTTCTCGTCTGGCAGCTTCTTAATTCTGGCCGAGCGATTTAGCACTGCCGGAGCTGTAACCCTGTCGTGTCTGGAGAGCGGCTGCCAGCCTCCCTGCGCTCCTATGGCAGGCGGGTCTTGCTGTGCCAGCGCGCCCCAGGCCTTGTCCTGGACACTCACCACAGGGAGGCAGGTGGGACTGGCTGTGTTGCAAGCCTGAGGCAGGGCGCCGTGCAGCTGGGCTGGAGGAGGGGGGAGGCGAGGGCAGGGCCCCCCAGCCTCGATCCCCTCGTGCTCGGGGTTCTCCAAGAATCTGGCAAGTGCAGCCAAGCTCCTAGTGGTCCCAGGTGAGACCAGGGGCCAGGGAGCTGCTGCGTGTTGGTGACTCTGGGGGGAAGGGAAGCGCTGGCTGCAGGGAAGGGCTGGGCTGGGCTGGCTTCTCGGCCGGTAGTGGCTGCAGCTCCTCTGCCCTTGGCTTGGGAGCAGATTTCACTGTAAGGCAAAGGTTGGGCATTTTTCTGCGCTGCCTTGGCCCAGGCGTAGCTGCAGATTCTGTGCTGGTGCCTCCTGCCCCTCCACCACTCGCTGTGGGGCTCTGCATCCGGCCTCCAGGTCAGGGCCCTGGTGTCTTCCAGCCACAGCTCCCTGTTCAGTGCCCGAGAGAGGGCAGAGATCTGAGCCGGGGGCTGGCCGCATGCAGGCTGACAGAGCAGAGCATTGTCCAGGACGGGCCCTCGCCGGATGTGCATGGGGGAGCCCAGGGCAGGCGAAGCAACCCCTTCAGCCCCCTCTGGAGGGGCCCTGGGCAGGGGCATGCTGCCTGCCGGGCTGGCCGAGGCACAGTGCAATTCTTGGTGTGCTTGGCCCAGGCTGGCAGCAGCTGTTGGTCTCAGTGGGGCGACTGGTGCTGTCTCAGCACGCTGGGAATCCCAGGCGGGCAGCAGCTGGCAGCCTGGCTGAGGGACACCTGTTCCTGGGCCCTTCCCATCCCTGTTTGTCCAGCGGGGGATTTGATGGGGTGAGGGGGGAGCAGCATCTGCTAGGAGTGGGGGTGGGGTAGGGGCATTTCCAGGGCCAGAAATCACTGCTCGTGGGCCTTGATAAAACCCGTAATGTGTGCAGGGGCCAGGTGGGAGCCCCCCTGCTCTGGCCTCCCTCGGTCTCTCCTGGGGCTCAGAAGCAGCGGGCGGGCGCTCGAACTGCAAGGAATACGGTGCCGTGCTCCGGAGTCTCTGTTTATTTCCATCGGGTTCCTGTAACATACCCAGCAGCTGGGGAGGGGGAGAGGAGGTCATGGGACCTTGGGGAGGGGAGGAGCAGCTGGCTGAGCTAGGCCTGGGCTGTGGTGGGGGGGGGGGGGGGGAATCCCCTGCTGCAGTGATCACTGGCCCGGCTCTGTGCAGGGGTCTAGGGCTGGGACCCGCAGGGGGTGCCAGAGTCTCCATGTGCCAATCCAGCCTGTGCTGGGGGAGCCAGGCCTGGCAGGGGAGGGGGAAGTTTACGTAGTCAGCCCCCACTCTGCCCCATGACTCACAGGGAGGCGCTGCCTGCGGGAGTGACGCCCACTGGGTAACTGACCTTTGTCATTGCAGGGAAGGTGTTTACACTCCCTGCCTGGCATTGGCTGTGCCTTGCTCTGCCCTGCGGGGCAAGGAGCCCGGGGCCCGGCCCGGCCTAACGGGCAGCCGTGTGCTTGGAGCTGGGTATGCTGAACCCGGGGGTGTCACTGGGGCCTGGAGTGCTGCCCCTGCTCCCCATGGTCCTGCTAGATTAGCTCAGGGGGCTGAGTGGTCTGTGGCACCTGCCCCCACGTCGCCGCAGCCAGGCCCCTCTCCCCTCCTGGCCGTGGCAGTCCTGGTCTGTCTGCTCCTTGCATACATGCTGTGGCCTGTCAGCGCAGGGAGCTGGGGGGCCCAGTGCTGGGCAAGGTCTTTCCCATGGGACCCCCTCCTTTCCCGGAGCTCTGTTGGGGGGCTGAGTGCTCACTGCTGCGGCTGCTGCCGGCTCCATGAGCTCAGGGGTCAGGGGTAACATCTGGAGCTGAGCACAGCTGCCTGGAGCGCGCAGGGGCAGGTTCACACACAGGGCACGTTTCCTCACCAGAGAAGCCTGAAGGATGGGCTGGGAAAGTCCAGCTGCCTGGCTCCCGGCCCACGGCTTCCTGAGGAGGGGGAGCCCGGAATCCAGGCACTGGCTTGGGGAAAGGTCTGCAAAAAGCAGTGGTGCTGGCTGCAGGCTCAGGCGCCCTCTGGGAGAGGCACCACTGTGCTGTGGGCCAGCCCAGCCCAGCCCCACGTAGGCTGTCTGCGGAGAGGGACCCAGCGCAGCGTCCCCCAGGCAGGTGCCTTGCGCGGGTTTTGGCGCCTCTGGAAGCTGATCAGTGGACAAGCGGCAACTCCCCTTCCCTCCTGTGGGGCACAGGTGTCTGTGGGCCTGGCCCCTGGCAGGTGAGGGACAGCTCCGGGGGGAGCCTGCTGTGCTTCCAGGCGGGGGGCTGGCTTTGGGGAAGGCACTAACCGGCGCCGGCTTTGCCTGGCCTTCCTCCGCACCGTCTGTTGGCTAGATGCTCTGCAGGCAAACGCCACCACCTGCCCCACGCGGGGGCACCTGGGCTGCTATTACTGGCCAGCTGGGCGAGGCACATGGGGCGCGGGCAGCAGACCCTCCACCAGGGTCCTGTTGCCTCTTCCCTTCTTGGACCTCCCAGCTGAGTCCCTGTGTCCAGGCTCCTGGGATCTGTGGGAGGCTGGAGAACATGTCTCTCCCCTCCCCCCCCCTGCCCAGTCCAGGGCCCACCCACGGGGGAGGGCGCGGGGGTGCCCTGTCTCTGCGCTGCTCACACCCCCCCCCCCCCCCACGATCCCAGGGTCAGAGGCTGGGTGAGCTGCATGGCTGGATGGGACTGAGCACTGGCGGTTTCCTGGAAACCAGGAGCCCCTGGGCTGCCTGGCAGCACGTGTGTGCCCCCCCCGCCCCAACATCTGGCGAGCAGCTGCAGAAGGGTGGGATCGGCTCCCACTGTGCAGTGGCACATTTCTCACCTCGACTGGAGCCTGGGAGGCGTTTAGCACCTGGCTGCAGAGAGCTGCGGAGCCAGACAATGGGGCTCCTCGGCCTGTTGTCCTGGACTGCAGAGCCCTGAGCGCCCTGGGCTGGGAGCATCTGCCCTGCTTTCCCCCGGGGGGCGGCGAGTTACATGGGCCCATGGTGCCCAGACTCCAGAAATATTCAGGGCCCGGGGGCCCGGCTCCACCCATGTTCAGGGCTGGGTCTCTCCCCTGGCCCCACCTGCTGCCCCCAAGCGATTTAAAAGGGGGCAGCAGGTGGCGCCCGGGGGCCCCCAGCAGCACAGTGGGGCTAAGGTAGCTTCCTGCCCGGCTTCACTCCACGCCACTCCCAGAAGAGGCCGAAACAGCCCTATTGCCCCGGGGGACAGGGGTGTGTGTGTCTCCGTGCACTGCCCCCACCCTGAGTGCCGACTCTGCGGCTCCCATTGGCCAGGAGCTCCGGCCAATGGGAGTTGCAGGGGTGGTGCCTGTGGGCAGTGGCAGGTGGAGACCCTCTGCCCCCCCTCCCAGGAGCCACTGCCAGAGGGGTGTGCCCAAGGGAAGCGCTGCACCCCTCCCACTCCCCAACCCAGAGCCTGCCCCCCGCATTCCCACCTGCACCCCTCACTCCCTCCCGCACCCAAACTCCCTCCCAGAGCCTTAGGCAGGTGGAGGGGGGGGCAGGACTTGGATCTCTTCTGGGCATCACCAAACCTGCCGCCCCTGCTGGGGGCACAGCTCCATGCTGCTCTGGGAATGGGCCCGTCCCGCCCTGCGGAGGCTGGCAGGGAAGGTGGGTCACACCCTAGGAGGGGTCGGGCGTTACAGGCGCTGACACTCTAACCCCGTGGCGCTGGTGGCATTGAGCAGAGCCTGGGCTCTGGGTTGCTGGCTCTGGTGGGGCAGAACACGGCTGTTCTTGACTGTTTTTCCTCCTCTGTGGAAGAGTAGCTGGGGCAGCTTGTGGGACCATGTGCCTCAGAGGCTGCCAGGGAGGCTGAGCAGAGAAGGGGGCATTCGGTTCACTTGTGTCCCTCGCAGGGCTGGGGGAGCTTGGGCATTGGGCATGGCTGGGACATTTCAAATGACTCGGACAGGGAGGTGTCGCACACACCTCTGTGTCTTCACCTGCCCTCAGAGCAAACCTAGTCCTTTCCCCTGGTCAGGAGGAAGTCCCATGTGTAGGGGAAACTGAGGCACACAGAGGGCTTTTTAAAAAACGACAGAAAATTCCCACTTTGCCCCCCAGGGAGCCCTGCTGTCCCCCCAACGTTGACCTTGGCTCGTTTCTTTTGCAGTGAAGGCGTCTTCAAGTGTCCAGAGGATCAGCTGCCCCTCGACTACGCCAAGGTGAGTCCTCACCCTGCCCACGGGGAGGGGTGCTTGGTGCCCCATCAGGGCTTGGCCATGGAGCTGGGGGCGAGCCGTCCCGCAGGGAGGTCAGCCAGCGCGTGGGGAGCCGAATCTCCCCCTTCCCCACAGCCTGGGCTCTAACTGCAGGGCTTCCGTATCTGAGCCTGGACCGGGCTGAATCTGGGCCCAGC
>NW_020697801.1:3738-15493 GCF_002925995.2 Terrapene triunguis | reverse complement strand
TTCCAGCAAGCTGGAAATAAAGGATAAAAGAGGGGAAGTGACATCATAACTAGGCCTCTAAGTCCCAATCTCAACACCTGTAAGAACATCTGGAAAACAAAGGCTTTGAACGGGGGAAGGGTGGTCCTAGGCTGGAAAAGAGTCCCAGTCTGAGTATTGAGGATCTGTTTGTACCCTCTGTCAGGGTGAGACATGGCTTGATTCAAATCCTGTTTAGTTTGTACAACTCAGACTGTGAATTTATTTTTATTTCTTAAGGAACCAACTTTGATCTCTACACTTGGTACTTATAATCACTTAAAATCTACCTTTCTATAGTTAATAATCTTATTTTAATGTTTTATTCTTACCAGTGAGTTTGTCTAAAGTGCTTGGGAAATCTGCTCAGGTTACAAAGGATGATTCACATCCATTTTCATTTGCAAAAGTGGCAAACTAGGTAATGAACTTACATTGGCCAGGCTTCTGACCAGTGCAAGATGGTGCAGTTTTAGGGTGCAAGGCTGGGGAGCTGGGGGGAATTGGCTGGAGCCTCTCTTTTGTTGGTTCATGAATGGCTGGGAGAGCATCCATGTACCTCAGTTGGGTATGTCCCTGCCTGTGGATGGCTGTGTCAGTGCAGTGCCTGTCAGAGGCTTGTAGCTTGACATCAACATCACAATGTGAGAGGCAGCCCAGGTTGGTGGGTTTGGAGGGCTCAGCGGTCCTACAGTCCAGGTTGCACCCCGGGGACTCTGACACAGAAGGCATTTGCCAAACTGCCACACAACTTTCGGATTGAGAAATTGTAACATCAACATGGCCCATGTGAAATGGGTTAAAAACTGGTTTGCCAACTGAGTGCAAAATGCAATGTCTTGCCCCCCTCCAGCCAGAATGGGAGGTGAACTCTGCAGATGCACTTCTGAATTCTGGGTCTGCACTGACCAAGGAGAACAACTGTGAGTGGGATGCAGTGAAATCATGAGGGGCACGTTAAAGGAATTTTTGGTTGCTGGACTTAAGAACCTGAAGTGAAAGGACACTGCCCAACGTACTCTGGGGTGGGGCTTTTGCTCATTGTTTTATGTTTATGAATCCTGCTTGTAGCACTTTCCCAAGTTAGTGCCGGGTCATTTCCACACTTTTATTAAGAGTTTCTTTTCTACACTCAGACTCTGTGCTTGCGAGTGGGGAAGTATTGCCTGTGAGAGTCACCCGGGGTGGTGTGTAATTCTCCTAGGTTACCAGGTGGGAGCTCGAGCTGATTTTGTGTTGTATTGTTGACAAGGAACCCCTAGATATTGAACCCAGCTCGTGTTACTGCCGACTCCAACTGGCAGAAGGGTTACATAAGCAAAGTAGGAAATGTGCTCTAGATGAAATGACTGCAGGGTGGGGGGAGAATGGGTTGAAAGACCATACTCGTAGAGCAGTTCTCAATGGTGTGCTGTTACACTGGAAGAACGATTTTAGTGGGGTCAGTCCTGGATGTGGTACTGTGCAATCTTTTCAGTAATGACTTGGATAATGGAGTGGAGAATATACTTATCAAATTTGCAGGTGGCACCAACCTCGGAGGGGTTGCAAGCACTTTGGACGACAGCATTAGATTTCAAAATGAAATTGACATATTAGAGAATTCGTCTCAAATCAACAAGATGAAATTCAATAAAGACACGTGCAAAGTACTTCACTTAGGAAGGAAAAATCAAATGCACAACTACAAACTGGGGAATAACTGTCTAGGAAATAGTACTGCTAAAAAGGATCTGAGGTTTATTGTGGGTCACAAAGAATATGCTCCATCACTGTGCTGCACTTGTGAAAAAGGCTAATATGATTCTGGGGTGTGTGCACAGGAGTGTCGTATGTAAGAAACAGGAGGTCATTGTCCCATTTTATTGAGCACTGGTGAGGCCTCTGCTGGAGTACTGTGTCCAGTTCTGGGCACTGCACTTTAGGAGGGATGTGGAGAAACTGGAGAGAGTCCAGAGAAGAGCAACAATAATGATCAAAGGTTAAGAAAACCTGACCTAAGAGGAAAGGTGAAAAAAACTGGATATGTTTAGAGAAGAGGATGTTGAGGAGGCAGCTGAGAACAGTCTTCAAATATGTGAAGGGCTGTTATAAAGAGGACAGGAATCAGTGGTTCTCCATGTCCACTGAAGGCAGGACAAGAAGTAATGGGCTTAATCTGCAGCAAGGGAGATTGAGGCTAGATCTTGAGAACCCAAACTCTGCCCAGGAATCCTGTAGGTAGGGATTTTCATGGACGGCTGATGAGCACCCAACCCCTTAGGCGGGTTTAGAAACAATCTTCCTGGGCCTCAGTTTCCCCATCTGTACAATGAAAAGAATGTGACTGTCTGAACTGGACACTCCTTGGGGCAGCAAATTTTCAAGAAGCCTTGAAGCATTTGGGAAGTTCCAGAAGACTGGACGGAAGCTAATGTGGAGCCAATATTTAAAAAGGATAAATGGCACAACTCGTGTAGTTATAGGCCTGTCAGTCTGATATCGATCCCAGGGAAGATGGAGTGGCTGATATGGGACTGGATTAATGGCCCCACAATATGCCAACATTTTTATGGCTGACCTGGAACAACGCTTCCTCAGCTCTCGTCCACTCACGCCCCTCCTCTACCTACGCTACATTGACGACATCTTCATCATACATGCATCCGACGAAGTGGGCATTCACCCACGAAAGCTTATGCTCCAATACATCTGTTAGTCTTAAAGGTGCCACAAGACTCTCTGTTGCTTTTTACAGATCCAGACTAACACGGCTACCCCTCTGATACTTTTCTCCATGCAGTTTCCTTTGCATCTCTGTCCCAGCAGGCAGGGACTCCTCCAGCCCTGAGGGGGTTAATTCTCCACTGGCATCCACAAGATCCTCATTCTTCATGAAATTACTGGGCCCAGATATCCTGGGTTCCAACCTAGTGCCTTAACACAAGCCCAGCCTTCCCCCGTAGGGGCTAATTCTCTCCTGAGCCCTGGCAGATGCAACAGCTCCTCTGGATTTCACAGCTCGGGTTGATGCTTCAGTACTTGAATCACCTTTTTTTTTTTGGTAACTTCATTTTATTCATTGCTGGCTACAAAGCAGGGAGTGAAATGCAGCAGGCCACACAGCAGGGTGGGCAGGGGAAGTGGGAAGGAAGCGATCAGCTCCAGGGATTGATCTTCAATCAGGTCGGCATAGCCTTCACTGTGTTCCCTTCCTGCTGGCCTTGCCGACACTGGGAACAGGGGTATTTGCAATGGGCGGTGCCCACCCCAGTGAACTAACCCGTGGGAAAGGCCCAGTGAGGACAGGGCAGGCTGCAGTTTTAACACGACTTAGCAGATGGAGGTAATGACGAGAATCTCCCATAAACAGTCACTAGGCTGGCTGACACAGGGGAGAGCTACAAACAACTGGGTCTGCCCCAAGGTTTGGCTCTTGGGGAAAATAAACCAGCTGTTTCCCTAGCAAAGAGGCAGCCTAAGGGTTGGGATTCCCAAGGTAGCCAATGGGAATGCCCAACCTGTCCCGACATCCCCAGCACAGAGGCGCTTACTCTCCATTGCAGTGAGCGGCCGTCAGCACCAAGTTCTCCGCCACCAGGAACCCTCCGCAGCGAGACCTCTTGTCTCCATCTCATATGTCCAGATAGGCCATGTAGGGTCTGGAGTGGGGCTTCGCTTTCTTTCCCCTGATGATCTCACCTGGGGGGGAGACCAGGTTCATACAAAGAGGCCCATCGTCTCCCTAGCCCGAGCAGGGACCGAGCTCCCCATCCTGAAAAGGAGTCACCACAACCTCAACCGACTCCCTGCAATGCTCTGCCAGGGGGATCCCTGTGCCTGGAACTCTGCCCCTCCTCAGCTTTGCCCCAGGCTGGACACCCCATGAGGCCGGGAGGTGAATCTAAAGCTCTGCCCTCGCTGGGTAGAGATTCGGTGCCAAACACACTGGGAGTGGGTCAATAATTGCACTGCCTTAAGTTAATGGGATTCGGAGCCAAGGTCACCCCAGATTAGGCCAGGCAAGCCCCCAAAGGGCCCTGACAATCTTACTGGCTGAATTTCCTTCAGTCAGGTTCCAGCCCCCAGACCAATGCTGCTCCCTGTGTACTTCCAGTGTTGTCAATGCCGTGGGTAAAGAGACAGGGAGACATCATTTGGGGCATCTGCTCACCCTTCTTATAGCTGTTTCTCCTCTACAAGAATCATCACCACTGAGCAGGAGACAGAAAATGTGTGAACCCCAAGCTATTTCTTTGTCAAAATGTAAATTTTATGCCCATGTCCTCTTTCCTGCTCAAGAATAGGCACTAAAATCAGATAATAGTCCAGTTGATTACATTGACACCTGGCTGAGGCATCGGCTACTCTTTTGTCTCTGGTGAACTGACTTGTGGCTGCTCCCCAGACTTGGAACATGACTTAGTAACAACATACAGTAGAATATTATAACTTTAGTTGCCACACATATTTTACCAGGATAGTAATGATCAGCGAATTATGAGTTTTTAGACGATAACTACCAAGGCATGCTTTGTATAAAATTTATTATAGTCTTGTAAAAGGGGTGAACATAGGGGTATAGTTTGTCACAGGCCCCTAGATACAACCTAATGAACCCAATCCATGAGACCTCCCATTCACCCCAAAATCCCAGGGGCCCCTGATCCCAGCCATACTCACCAGCCCAAGCCCTGGGGGGCAGGAGAAAGGCCATGGGGAGCAAGATCATCTGTCCCCCCTTCCGGCACCCATCCAGACGGCCGAGCAAGATCAAGATCTGTACCTTCATATTTGGAGTGAGTGCAGGGACAGTGCATCTGTCTCAGGCCTGGGGGCTTTATAGACTCAGCTGGGTACCAGAAGGGCAGAAAACCTCCGGGTCGCCCACACATTCATCTAAATGCAGGGCTCAGGCATCTCAGGTTCCAAGCACAGCCAACCACTCGGGCTGGGGGGAAGGACAGACCATGCATCAGCCAGGGATCCTGCACAGCTGGATGGATGCTGCTTATCTGGGTCTCTCTACAGCTGAATGGATGATGCACCACTGAATGGAGAGGACCCCAGTGGACACATGCCTAGCAGGAACAAGGGGTGCTCTGGGTGTTGGCTCACAGCTGTGCCCATCTGGGGCTCTTACTCAACTGGGCCTATCATCGCTCAGTTCCCTGCCTGTGTCTCTGTGGTGGGGGCTGGGGGTGACAGTGACAGAGCTCGGTGGCGGTTGGGAACGTGGCCCTTAGATCTTTCTCAGGGTGGGCCAGTTGTGAACAGGCTGGGGCTGGGCAGAGCAGCCATGATCCCCGATCACAGCGACCGCAGCAGGACGGTTTCTGACAACCCACCCCCAGTGAGTCTGTGACTTATGTCGCTCAGGGGTGTGAAAAAAACACATCCTGAAGTGACACAAGTTACAGCGACAGAAGCGCTGGTGTGCACAGCGCTATGTCGACAGGAGAGCTTCTTCTGCCAACATAGATACCACTGCTCGTTGGGTGTGGTTTAATTATGTCAATCAGAAAGGTCTCGCCCATCGGCATAGAGCGGCTACACGAGCGATCTTACAGAGGTGCAGCTGCATTGGTACAGTAGCGTCGCTGTAAGCTCGTTAGTGTAGACACAGCCTAAGTGACTGGTCTCTAGGGACAGGGAGCATCCTGTATGTGGGGAGTTTGGTGCCATGACCACTTATCACAAGTCCGGTTTGTCTGGGTGGAGAGATAGACTGGAGCATAGGGGTCTGTCCATGGCTCCAGGGTATGGGTGTGGTGAAATCTAATCACAGAACACACCACCAGTCTGGGAATGTGCCTCTTTCAGCCAGTCTGCCCTGAGGTTGGCAACCCCAGTCATGTGCCACTCCTGGCAGCGAGCCTCAAGGCCCCGTTGTGTACCCTCGCCTCATCCCAGAACAGTCCACGGGAACCTGTCAAAGCCAGACACGAACAACCGAACCCACATGGAGGCAGAGATGGCCATAGTAACCGGCTGGTGCTCACCCCGACTGCCATGAGAGACAGCCGGCAAAATCATCATAATGCAGGGCAGAAGACGACCCTCTGCAGCCTCTCCCAGAGGAGACGTCTTGGGGCACGGAGGAGTTTCAGGAAAGCCCGGATCCTGGGGTGTCAGCCAGCTCTGCAAAGGGGCTGAATTCTGGGAGGGGAAACCTGTTGGTTAGCCAGACATGGGAACTATCAACGAGCGTCAGCCCTATCTGGCAGCGTCTGAGTTCAGTTGCTCCAGTACCCATCGATATCTGGCGCGCTCTCTTGTTTCCACGGGAAGCGCAATAAACTCTCTCTTGGTTTTATTTGTTGTAAGCTGGGTGTAATACCGTCACAGTGGGTTAAGGGAAAATGGGGCTACACTGCTTCCTTGGGTGCTGAGGGGCTGAGATTTCTGCGAGTAGCCATCATCAGGGGCTGGGTGTCACAGGGGAGCAGTTCCAGGGGACTCGGGGGCAACTGCTGTTGACCTGGAGGCCAGGGATAACAAGGTTACTCACAGTCCTCGTTACCCCAAGGACCATCCTACACAACTCCCCTCCTAGGCCCCCTTGCTCTAAACCATGAGACACCACTCCCCTCCCAGAGCCAGGGATAGAACCCAGGAGTCCTGGCTCCCAACTCCCCTTGCTGTAACCACTAGATCCCACTTCCCTCTTTCTTGGCAGGTAGCCGAGAGTCGGTTGCGTCCAGGGCCCTGGGCTGAAGTCAGCCTCTTATCTTCGAACTGAAGTTTCGAGTTAACCCATTCCCTTCTGTCTCCCTCCATCTTCGGCCTCTTGCAACCTGCAAAGGAACCTTTCACTCCACACTCACACCTTTAACCCTTTCTGAAATACCTTGCAATGCATACACCGGTGTTAGCAACATACAATGCTGACCTGCCTCCCCAGAGGACCCCCTGAGGGAGGGGATCATTGGGTTGTTACACCTTAAGGTAATGGCATTAGCGGGCCAAAGTTACCCAGATTAGGCCAGGTAGCCCCCAGATGGGCACTGACAATCTTACTGGCTGAATTTCCTTCAGGGATCATTTGGGGCAGCTTCTCCCCCTTCTTATAGTTCTTTCCCTTCTTCAAGAAACGTCTCCAGCTGGAGTTGAGGAAACAGAAACTCTGTAGACAGGAATCTCAAGCTATTTGTTCATCAAGATGTAAATTTTTCACCCATATCCTCTTTCCTGACGAAGAATGGCCACTTAACCAGGTGATGGTCCATTTGATTTTGTTGACACATGACTGAGGCATAGGCTAGTCTTTTGTCTCTAGTGAACTGGTTTGTGACTGCTCTCCAGACATGGAACATGTCTTAGTAACACTATACAGTAGAATCTTATAACTTTTGATGCCACACATATTTTACCAGGACAATAAAGATCAGCAAATTATGAGTTTTCAGAGGATACCTCACAAGACATGCTTTGTATAAAATTTATCATAGTCCTGTAAAAGGGGTACAGACTGTCACAGGCCCCTAGATACCACCCACTCAACCTAATCCCTGAGACCCCACATTTTTACCCCAAAGTCCCAGGGGCCCCTGACCCCAGCCATATTTACCAGACCAAGTCCCCGGGGGCAGGAGAAAGGCCATGGCAAGTAGGAGCAAGATCTGTAACTGCATGTTTGCAGTCAGTACAGGAATGGTGCATCTGCCTCAAGCCTGGGGACTTTATAAACTCAGTTTGGGGGGGATCAAGTGGGCAGGAAACCTCAAGGTTGCATACATACTCATCTAAATACAGGGCTCAGGTGTCTCAGTTTTCAACCACAACCAACCACACGGGCTGTGGGAAAGTACAGGCTGTACATCAGCCACACATCCTGCACAGCTGGCTGGATACTGCATGGCTGGGTCTCTGCACAGCTGGATGGATGATGCACCCACTGGATGGAGAAGACCTCAGAGGAGACATTTATTGCAGGATCCAGCACTGATCTGGGTGCCAGCTCACAGCTGTGCACGTCTGGGGCTCTTACTCACCTGGCCTCATCCTTGCTCAGCTCCCTGCCTGTGTGTCTGTGGTGGGGGCTGTGGCTGACATCAACTGATGTTGGAGGGAGGATGGGAACATGGCCCTTTGATCTTTCTCAGGGTGGCCCAGGTTGAAGCTGGACAGAGCAGCCATCGGCCTCGATCACAGCAACTGTGGTGGGAGGGTCTTTGCGAAGCCCCCCAGTGAGTCTGTGACCACACAAAGGGGATTTGGCAGCCTGTGTGATGTCGTACAGCTGGGAGCTATGATTGTGCAGCACCAGAGGGGAAATGACACTGTCTCTATCCTGACACCTATGATAAATGCCACTGGGCTAGTAGAGATATCCAGGGAATCATGTGGCTCGGTGACAACCCGTTCACATGGGAGAGAGCTGTGAGCCCTCCTTGGCTAGCCAGAGATGGACTACACAGTGTGACACTGGCAGGCCCAGGCAGCTGGCATTAGCTATGAACTAACAGACTCGTAACTGGAGATGAAACTTGTTCACCTGTGTGTTCGTTTCACTCAAAATAGCACTCTTACAAAAACCCATTTAGTGCTCAGACTCTTAAGGCTTGGAAGTTGCTGCCTGCATTAACCTCATGTGGAATTTCTGTATTCCAGGCCATAGGCGCCGACTCTGTGGTGCTCTGGGGCTGGAGCACCCAAAGTGAAAATTTAGCAGGTGCTCAGCACCGACCGGCAGCCAAGGTACCCCCCACTTCCCCCTCCCACCAGCACCTATCGCCCGCCACCGGCCCTGCTGATCAACTCCTTGCCCTCCCTTCCAGCGCCTCTCACCCACCATGAACATCTGTTTTGCAGCATGCAGGAGGCGCTGTGAGGGAGGGGACGGAAAGAGGAGGGGGAGAGGCAGGGTGGGGGTGGAGCAGGGGTGGGAAGAGGTGGTGCAGGGGCGGGGTCTGGGGGAAGGGATGGAGTGGGAGCGGGGCAGGGCAGGGCGGAGCAGGGGCAGGAAGAGGAGAGATGAGGTGGGGCTTAGGGGAAGAGGTGGAGTGCAGGCGGGAGCTGGGGAAAAGGGGGAGCTCAAGAACCCCCCAGCTAGAGGGGAAGTCGGCGCCTATGTTCCAGGCTATGGGAAACATGTAAGTTTTGATTTATAACACTGAAAGTGTTTGCTCTGAAGTTGGGAACCCAGGCCAGATTCCAGGCCTCAGCTCAGATGCTGCAGCATTAACTGAGCGTTGGTATCCCATTCCCTGACCCCTGAGCCAGCCAGTCCCCTGGAGCCAGTACCCCACAGAAGGGAAAGGCCCCATCTCACATTTCCCAATGCCCCTGTCAGCACAGGCAGATGCAAATAGAGTAGCTGGATCCTAGTCATTTGTTATTCCTACTGCCCTGGTTTGACAGACAGCTCAGATTGCCGGGTTTAACCGCTGAGTGGCTGGGGCTCCCCTCGTCTGGAGGACAGAGATCCAGGGGGGAAGGAAACACTCACAGCGATGGGATTTCATAAAACTCTGTGTTGATTCCAGAAGCCACAAACTACCATGTGAAACTAACAAGTAAAGAGGGCAGATGGAGGGAGGGGAGGGAACTTCAATTACCTAGACATCTGATGGAAAAGTGATACAGCAAGACACAACATTTCCAATTGTCATGGCTGTTCTCTGAACCCTCTCCAACTTATCACCATCCTTCTTGAATTGTGGGCCCCTGATCTGGGTGCAGGGTTCCAACGATGGTCCCACCAAGAGCAAATCCAGAGGTAAAATAACCTCTCTGCTCCTACTGGAGATTTTGTTTATACATCCCAGGATCACATTAGCTCTTTTGGCCACAGCGTCGAACCGGGAGCTCATGTTCACCTTCATCCTCAAATCTTTTGCAGAGTCCCTACGTCCCAGGATAGAGTCTGTAAATACGGTCGATATTCTTTGTTTCTAGATATATACACTGACATTTAGCTATATTAAAATGCATAGTTTCCTTGCGCCCAGCTTACCAAACAATCCAGATCACTCTGTAACGGTGACTTGTCCTCTTTGTTATTTATCACTCCCCCAATTTTTGAGTCATCTGCAATCATCAGTGATGAGTTTAAGTTTTCTTCTAGGGCACTGATAAAAATGATAAATGGCATAGGACAAGAACAGATCCCCGAGCCCACAAGAAACATATCCATTTGGTGATGATTCTACATTTACAATTACATTTTGAGATCCATCATTTAGCCAGCTTATAACCTATATTCTGTGGGACATGGTAATTTTACATAGTTCTAGTTTTTTTAATCAACATGTGCAGTACCAAGACAAATGGCTTTCAGAATTATAAGTATATAACATCACCACTGTTACCTTTTTCAGCCAAAGTTGTAATCTGATCAAAAGGAGACAAGGTCTGTGAGGGGATATCTTTTATTGGACCAACTGTTGTTGGTGAGAGAGACAAGCTTTCGAGCCAACATAGAGCTCTTCTTCAGGTCTGGAAAAGGTTCCCAGGGTATCACAGATAAGTACAAGGTGGAATTGATTGTTTAGCATAAGTACTTAGCACATATTTCTCTCCATGCTCATTATCAGAAGCAAGCAGACCAGGACCCACCAATTCAAAGTAGCATCACACCCTGCCAGAACAAAAGATGCAAAACTTGCAGCCATATCTCCACTGCTATGAGGCTCAATACCCCCTCCCCACAACGTACCTTTCTAGATCCATGGGTCCTACACATGCCCATCACAACATGTGGTGTACCTCATCCAGTGCATTAAATGCCCCAATAACAACTAAGTGCGTGAAAAGAGACAACCACCCTCGAATGAACTCACACAGAAAAAATATGAAAGACAAAATCACCTTATCACCCGGGGGCGAACACTTTTCACAAAGCGATCACTCCATAGCTGACCTCTCGGTCCTCATCCTCAAAGGAAACCTGCACAACACTTGCAAAAGATAAGCCTGGGAGCTTAAATTTATAACTTTGCTAGATACTAAAAAAAACATGAAGTGAATAGGTACACTGGATTTATGGCTTATTACAACAACCTGTAACCCACAAACCCCCTTCCCCCACACCTTTTCCGCCCTCTTTCTCCCCCTATGACTGGAGAGGTGTTAATAGGCTACTTCAGCTTGAATGGTCCCTTGAAATATGTGTTAACTTCTTATGCTAAACAATCTGTTTCCACCTTGCATTGAGCTGTGATACACAGAGGACTTTTCCCGGACCTGAAGAAGAGCTCTGTGTAAGCTCCAAAGCTTGTCTCTCTCAGTAAGAGAAATTGATGCAAGAGGATATCACCTTGTCTCTGAAATACCCTGGGACACACACAGCTACAACAAAGCTGCATATATATATATATCTTTTTTTTGTGATAACGTTCCTCCTCTATCTTGGTGGGTCCTGTGGTTATTGGCAGATTTTCTTGCCTCAGAGATTCACCATGTGGGTTGGGGAACAGCCCAGAGACCTTCCCCTCTGGAAGAACCCACAATCCAGGTCAATTGGGAGGTTTGGGGGGAACCCGGGCCCGCCCTCTACTCCGGGTTCCAGCCCAGGGCCCTGTGGACTGCAGCTGTCTATAGTGCCTCCTGTAACCGCTGCATGACAGCTACAACTCCCTGGGCTACTTCCCCATGGCCTCCTCCAAACACCTTCCTTAGTCTCACCACAGGACCTTCCTCCTCGTGTCTGATAACGCTTGTGCTCCTCAGTCCTCCCACAGCACACCCTCTCACTCTCAGCTCCTTGCGCCTCTTGCTCCCAGCTCCTCACACTCGCACCACAAACTGAAGTGAG
>NW_020697801.1:0-3728 GCF_002925995.2 Terrapene triunguis | reverse complement strand
TGCCTGCCTTAACTGGTTCTAGCAGGTTCCTGATTACTCTAGTGCAGCCCCTGCTCTGGTCACTCAGGGAACAGAAAACTACTCATCCAGTGACCAGTATATTTGCCAAAATATGGGACCAGTTCCCAGCTCAGGCCAGGATCTCTGTGGATATCATGTTCTCTAGACCGGAGTGACTCTCAGCCAGCATAAAACAGGAGGATTTATTGAGAGTTGAACACAGCACAGGAAACTCTCAGGGCCTCAGGCCTGGCCTCCCTCAGCCCAGCACATCCCAGTCTCTCTGCATCCAGGTGGGCTCTGCCTGCTCCCCCTCTCCAGCCCAGAGCCCCCCTGCTCCCAGCTGGGCATCTGAGATCACCGGCCCCAGGCCCCGCCTCTGTCCATTGTCTTCTCTCCAGGTAAACAGGGTCATAAACCGGGGCCGCCTCTCCTCACTTCTGTCCTCTGGCTGGAACTGGCTGGTTAGGTCACTGGGTCCTCATGCTGCAGCCCATTGTCCGCCCGCTGGCCAGAACCAGCTGCGTCTCCTCAGCTGGGCCTCCGGGTCACCAGGTCGCCAGGTCACCGGTCACTGGGGTATCCATCCTCCAGGCCATCAGCTGGGTCCCCAAGTCCTCTCTCCGGTCCTCTGCAAAACCAACTCCCTCTCCCCTCCCCTCGTTAAACCAGTAACACCCAGGGAAACTGCGTCCCACACCCTCCGCATGCAAACCATTGAAACTCCACAGAAAACAAGAAAACCTTCCACTTCGTCACACAGGGTTCAAAAAAGAACTAGATACATTCATGGAGGACAGGTCCATCCATGACTATTAGCCAGGATGGGCAGGGATGGCGTCCCTAACCTCTGTTTGCCAGAAGCTTGGAATGGGCGACAGGGAATGGATCACTCAATGATTACCTGTTCTGTTCATTCCCTTTGAAGCATCTGGCATTGGCCACTGTTGGAAGACAGGATACTGGGCTAGATAGACCTTTGGTCTGACCCAGTATGGCCGTTCTTATGTTCTTAATGAATTATATGAAAGTTTATGAATTAGGAAAAAGGAATAACAGTTATTTCCAGGTTAAAGCAGGCAAACATATACAGCCTGATGAGTTACCATCTAAATCCGAAGAATGCCAGAGCTGTAGTTGTCTGTCAGTTCAAAGTGTCTCTCAGGGCAGCCCCTGGGGAGCTCTGGTGCCAGTTTGGTGGCTCTTGCCCACTCAGATGTCAAACAGCCCAAAAGACAGAAAATTGTCCTGTGGCCTCCTTTTATTTACGTCATTCAGCATCCAAGCCCACAGCACTTCCTTGCACATCACATTTCCCAGAGGGCTGTTAACCATTTTTTTTGTATTTTAATGGTCTGGGATGGCCCATCTGATTTTGATAGTCCATCTGGATGGGTGCCGGAAGGGGGGACAGATGATTCCCATGCCTGGGCTCCCAAGTTCAGAGCAAACACTTCCAATGTTATAAAGCAAAATGTTCATGTTTCCTTATAGCCTGGAACACAGACATTGCACGTGAGATTGATGCAGGCAGCAACGTACAAGCATTTCATAGACAAAGCACTAAGTATTTTCTTGGAAGACTCATCCCTATTTTGAGTGAAACTAACACACAGGTGAACAGTCTGTTCTCCAGCTACAAGTTTGTTAGTTCTTAGCTAATACCAGTTGCCTGAGCCAGGGAGGGCTGACAGCTCCCTCCGATGTGAACAGGCCATCCTCAGGCCACTAGATTCCATGGACGGTCACTCCAAGCCCATTAGCCATAGGTGCCAGGATAGAAACCTTATCCCTGAACTAGTACTCGTACGCACGGCTCGCAGAGAGCATGAAGCTTGACAAGTTACCAGCTTTCAGTAGAGTCCTCACTCACTGCCCTTCAGGGCTAAATACCAGGGAAGCAGTATCTGAGGTGTGGTGAGTTTGTCAGGTGTGAGACAGGACTGGCTTGTGAAGGACAGTGAACACTTCTCTGGTTGGCTCCAATGGGCCTCTGGGTCACAGGGCACTGGGAGCCAGGACTCCTGGGTTCTATCCCTGGTTCTGGGAGGGGAGTGGGGTCTGGTGGGTTAGAGCAGGGGGTTCTGGGAGTCAGGACTCCCGGGATCTATCCCTGGCTCTGCTGTGTCATTTCCCCTCTAGTGCTGCACAGTCCTAGCTCCCAGCTGTACGGCGTCACACAGGCTACCACATCCCCTTCGCGTGGTCACAGACTCACCAGCAGCCTTCTTAGAAACCCTCCTGCTATGGTCGTTGTGATCAGAGCTCATGGCTGCTCTGCCCACCCCACTCTGTTCACGGCTGGGCCACCCTGAGAAAAATCAAAGGGCCACGTTCCCAACCGCCACCGAGCTCTGTCACTGTCACCCACAGCCCCCACCACAGAGACATGGGCAGGAAGCTGAGCAAGGATGGGGCCAGGTGAGTAAGAGCCTTGGATGTGCACAGCTGTGAGCCAGCACCCAGAGCAGCCCTGGATCCTGCTAGACATGTGTCCACTCTGGTCCTCTCCATTCAGCGGTGCATCATGCATCCAGCTGTGCAGGATCCCCAGCTGACGCACGGCCTGTTCTTCCCCTCACCCTACGTGGTTGGCTGTGGTTGGAAACTTAGACGCTGGAGCCTTGCATTTAGATGAGTGTGTGGGCGACCCTGAGGTTTCCTGCACCACCCCCCCGACCTCCCCCTAGCTGAGTCTATAAAGCCCCGTGGCCTGAGGTAGATGCACCATCCCTGCTCTGACTCCAAATAGAATTATAGAACTGGAAGGGACCTTGAGAGGTCATCTAGTCCAGTCCCCTGCACTCAAGGCAGGACTAAGTATTATCTAGACCATCCCTGTCAGATGTTTGTCCAACCTGCTCTTTAAAATCCCCAATAATGGAGATTCCACAACTTACCTAGGCAATTTATTCCAGTGCTTATCCACCCTGACAGTTAGGAACTTTTTCCTAATATCTAACCTAAACCTCCCTTGCTGCAATTTAAGCCCATTGCTTCTTGTCCTATCTTCAGAGGCTAAGAAGAACAATTTTTCTCCCTCCTCCTTGTAACAACCTTTGATGTACTTGAAAACTGTTATCATGTCCCCTCTCAGTCTTCTCTTCTCCAGACTAAACAAACTCAATTTTTTCTATCTTGCCTCATAGGTCATGTTTTCTAGACCTTTAATGATTTGTGTTGCTCTTCTCTGGACTTTTTCCAATTTGTCCACATCTTTCCTAAAATGTGGCACCCAGAACTGGACACAATACTCCAATTGAGGCCTAATCAGTGCAGAGTAGTGCGGAAGAATTACTTTTCATGTCTTGCTTACAATACTCCTGCTAATACATCCCAGAATGATGTTTGCTTTTTTTGCAACAGTGTTACACTGTTGACTCATATTTAGCTTGTGATCTACTATGACCCCCAGATCCCTTTCCACAGTACTCCTTCCTAGACAGTCATTTCCCATTTTGTATGTGGGCAACTGATTGTTCCTTCCTAAGTGTAGTACTTTGCATTTGTCCTTATTGAATTTCATCCTATTTACTTCAGGCCATTTCTCCAGTTTGTCCAGATCATTTTGAATTTTCATCCTATCCTCCAAAGCACTTGTAACCCCGCCCAGGTTGGTATCATCCGCAATCTTTATAAGTGTACTCTCTATGCCATTATCTAAATCATTAATGAAGATATTGAACATAACTGGACCCAGAACCGATTCCTGTAGGACCCCACTCATT
>NW_020697800.1:0-3268 GCF_002925995.2 Terrapene triunguis | reverse complement strand
GACTCCTGGATCTGTCTCCTCAGGCAACTTCATTGCCAGTGGCCCACTCCCTGACAAACAGATCCTCCAGGTTCGGAGCCAGTCTACTCTCTAGGATGTTTGTATTTGAATAGGGGACCATCCCAATTTAATGACCCTCTACTGTCAGTGCTGAATCATTACACCTTGGCATTTCAGTCTACCATAGAGACAAAGAGATCACAGAGAAGACCCCCACCCCCACATTCAAAATGGAGTTTGCAATCTAATAAAGATACAGATGGACAGTTCATAAGCTCACACAGAACTCATAAACTGCATGGACAGATTCCCAAATCATCAAGAAGCCGTGCCAAAACTTAGCCTACAAAGGCTAGAGTCCACTATTAAATCTTAAGAAAATGCAGGTGTAACCCATGCCTACCCTGTGTGGCTGTGTGCCCTCTAGCAGCAGGACAACTTACAGGTGTATTAGTCAGCAACTGACTTTGCACAAACAAATATAACTCTTTCAGCTCTGGCGTGATTTCAGATGTAGCTAGCCAGGGTTCAGTCCCCCCCGATGGCTCCTTCCCCGGCGAGTTTTGTCAGAAGAGATGGTCCATATGAGGATTTGAGCTGCAATGGAACTCGGAAAGTTGGGACGAGCTTTCGCAGCCAGGGCAGCTTTTAGCTCATGGTGATGAGGGTATTATCACCATTATTAGACATTGTGGCTCTCTGCTCCCTCTAGTGGTGGCTGATTGTTGGTGACACTCCATGTATTTGTGATTTATACCTACAAGGTATCTTCGCACAAGCAGGGCATTTTAAAGTGCCCTTTATATCAGGCCAACATTTTCCAAAAGTAACTAGTGATTCTGGGAAGCCCAAATTGACATGCCTTCAAAGAGAGCTGATTTTCAGAAATTGGATGCTCTGCAAAAGGCGTTTTGAGTTGTGCTCCCAGAATCACTAGTCACTTCTGAAAATACATTTAAATAATGATAAAACAAATGCCCAAAGAAAAATCTCCAAGTGCCTCAACTCACCCATATCAATCAATTAAGGTAACAACACAGCCCTATTAGTCCCTCCCCAGAAAAGTACCTTCAACCTTCCCCACAGCGGTTCCCTGTTTGTCACGACCCCAGGCATCAGCAGATAGAGGTGCAGCAATCCATTTTCCTCCGCACAGCGTGACCTCGCATGTACGATGCATGCGAAGTCATGAGGCATGGAGAATGCCATTTTGCTCTATGATGTGGCATCCTCCACACAGCACGACCCTGCACATACCACACATATGAGGTCATGCGGCATGGAAGATGCCATTTAGTAAAGCAAATTGGCATTGTCTATGAGGTGTGATGTCGCATGCAACATACATGTGAGTCATGCTGTGCTGAGGATGCCATTTTGCTCTCCAAAATCTTAGAATCATAGGACTGGAAGGGACCTCGAGAGGTCATCTAGTCCAGTCCCCTGCACTCACGGCAGGACTAAGTATTATCTAGCCCTTCCCTGACAGGTGTCTGTCCAACCTGCTCTTAAAAATCCCCAATAATGGAGATTCCACCTCCTCCCTAGGGAATTTATTCCAGTGCTTAACCACCCTGACAGGAGGTTTTTCCTAATGTCCAACCTAAACCTCCCTTGCTGCAATTTAAACCCATTGCTTCTTTTCCTAGCCTCAGAGATTAAGAAGAACAATTTTCTCCCTCCTCCTTGTAACAACCTTTTATGTACTTGAGCACTGTTATCATGTCCCCTCTCAGGCTTCTCTTTTCCAGACTAAACAAACCCAGTTTTTTCAGTCTTCCCTCATAGGTCATGTTTTCTAAACCTTTAATCATTTTTGTTTCACTTTTCTGGACTTTTTCCAATTTGTCCACATCTTTCCTGAAATGTGGCGCCCAGAACTGGACACAATACTCCAGCTGAGGCCTAATCAGAGCAAAGTAGAGCGGAAGAATCACTTCTCATGTCTTTCTTAAAACACTCCTGCTAATAAATCCCAGAATGATGTTCGCTTTTTTTGCAACAGTGTTACACCCTTGACTCGTATTTACCGGCTTTCTATGAGTGGGAAATGCAGGTCACAGTCTCTGCAAATGCACAGCAGGATCTGGGTAGAGGCATCCATGGTTATGTTCTCTGTCTGGATACCGGCGCAGGTGGAGGAGATAGGAGCAGCGTTGGTACTGGCGATGCGGCTCTTCCTAACCATAGCGATTATATTACGTCTCCTCCCACAAACTCCCTCTCAAACACCCCTGTTCCCTAGTTCCCCGTGGTCGCTTAGCCTCTGGCTTTTAAGGCCTTCTCTCCTAGGTCAGCCCTACCCCCTCGTTAATCACACAAGGGGAGGGTGATCACAAGGCCGATTGAGGCTGATCAAGGATGATCCAGGGGAAAAGGCTCAAACAGTCCTCAGACACACAGTCCCAACTGACCCTGTAACTTAAATAACCTGAAAGAGAAAGAGAAACACAAACAGCCAAACAACCTGACTCACCCCAAGATGAGTACTCGCCCATTGTTCGTTCAGCAGGGAGATCACCTCACCCTCTCAAACTCCCCTGTTTGCGATCCCCAGCTGGCTAGTATTAATGTATTTCTCCTGAAAACGTCCCCATGAGGTAGGGACGTGCTGCTACCCTCATTTTGCGAATGGCAAACAGAGAGCCTATGTGATTTGCCCAAGGTCACACAAGAGCTCTGTAGCAGAGCAAAGAATTCAACTCCTGGCGAGGGCCCTAACCACTGGACCAGGCTTCCTTTCTAAAGGCCTTAGAATGGGTCTGAGTTTAGCTCAGTTGATAGACCATCAGAACTTTAATCTGAGGGTTCAGGGTTCAAGTCCCTGAGCAGGGTTAGGTGGGATCATTTCCCCCTGTGGTATCCTTCAAGAGGCAGCTCTTCAGTACTCCTTGATATAAAGGGGGGAGGGATAGCTCAGTGGTTTGATCATTGGCCAGGGTTATGAGTTCAATCCTTGAGGGGGCCATTTAGGGATCTGGGGCAAAAATCTGTCTGGGGATTGGTCCTGCTTTGAGCAGGGGTTGGACTAGATGACCTTCTGAGGTCCCTTCCAACCCTGATTCTATGTCACCATTAGGCTCAAAAGGACCTTAAATTGTATCTTCATTGCAGGGTTAACTTGAGTTATGAACATGCAAGTTACGCCTCTCGAGTGAGAACAGCCACGCTGTAATATCCCCCTCCCACTGCTATATCCACACTGACGCTACACTCACCCCTGTGTGACGCTAGGGCTGCTGGGGGCACATCTCAGGGTTCTTTGACC
>NW_020697799.1:0-1379 GCF_002925995.2 Terrapene triunguis | reverse complement strand
CCACCTGCTTGCCCCCGACTCGCCGCTCGCCCCCTCGCCCCTCCCCAAGTATAAAGCCTCATTCAAAGACCCAGGGGTCACTATATTACTGCACACAGCAGTCAATCAATGCAGTTGTAGATAAATATCTGCATTATGCATTTTTGTATAAGGTAGTATAATTAAGGTAAAAGAAAAATGTCTTTTTGCTAGAAGTAGAATAAGATCTTCCCCCACACTTTGTAATCAATTGCCCTGTTGAATGAATGAGGTGTGAATGAGGAAGGTGTGGAAGGCAGGCACCTCCAGACAGCTGCAACCCTTGGAGAGGGGCTGGGAGCCAGACCAAGGACAATAAAACTTGTCAAGTGGTCTGACTAGAGAAGAGCAGACATACTGATGGCCTAGGGGGTTAGAAGCAAGCACCTTCCTTTGGGAACACCTGCTTTGCCAGGCCTGCACAACTCGTAAAGCGGCGAGGGCCATATTACTCCAAAGAAAACAGCTGAGGGCCGAAACCCCCCAGCCCCGCGGAAACACACCCCCCCCCAGCGCCGCCCGGCCCCGCAGAAACAAACCCTCTTTCCCCAGCACCGCCCCGCCGAAACAGCTAAGGTTTGGGGGGCAGGGGGTGTGATACTTTATTAAGAATTTTTCAATTAAATCAAACAATTTTTTAAATTAGTTTAATTTTTTAATTAATCATGGAAAAATGAAAAATATCTGTTCCGTTGAAAGAAAACATTTGTACTTTTCATAATTACCTTGCAAATTTAATGAGAAATATTACATCTCTTTTCGGCAACAAGCTTGTCGCATTCGGGGGTCATATTTGAAGTGGATATTTTCATAATGTCTTCCAAATGGTCGTCAGTCAGAGAAGAACGTTGCTTGTTTTTATTCATGTTCATGATGGAAAATGTTTGTTCACATATGTAATTGCGTCCAAAAATGCTGAACGTTTTCAGTGCAACTTCATTGTCCAGACTTGTGTAGAAGTCCCGCAAGCTGCTTTCTCTGTGCTTATTTCGGTAAACTGCCGAACACTGAAGTTCAATAACCTCCAACTGCAAATCTAGTGGCACTTCCTCTGGATCCACAGAAAAGGGATCTTCAATCAGCTTCAACTGGATGTCTTCTTCTTTAGACAAAGTAAGTCTTCTGTCAAATTCTTCAATCAAAAGAATGATGTGCTTTGCGTATTTTTCTCCTAACTCGGCGTGTTTGTGCTGAGGGATACGCTGTGCACAAGTGGGAAAGTGACACATTTCACCTTTTGACAGCTGACTTCTGAAAAGTTTCAATTTCATTTTGAAAGCTTTCACTGCTGCACACATTTGAAATATAAGTTGATTTTTTCCCTGAAGTTGAATGTTGAGATCATTCAGGTGTGCTGTAAT
>NW_020697798.1:0-4529 GCF_002925995.2 Terrapene triunguis | reverse complement strand
AAACCTAGAACAATATAAAATTAACATGGCACACATTAAATGGGTTAAAAACTGGCTAACAGATAGGTCTCAAAATGTAACTGTAAACAGGGACTCAATCAATCAGGTTGGCTTCCCAAGTGGTTTTCCAGAGATCGGTTCTTGGCTCTGTGCTATTTAGCTTTTTAATCAATGACCTGTAAGGAAACAAAATCACTGATAAAGTTTGCAGATGATAGAAAAATTGGGGGAGAGGTAAATAAGTAAGAAGACAGGTCACTAATGCACAGCCATCAGGATTGTTTAGTTAACTGGGGGCAAGCAAGCAAACAATATGGGTTTTAATGTGACTAAACCTAAATGCATACATCTAGGAACAAAGATGGTGGCCAGGCTTATGGGATGGAGGGCTAGATCCTGAGAAGCAGTGATTTTGATAGGGAATGGTTTCCCATGTCTGGGCATCTCTGACATTTTGAGAAGTGTTCTGGCATCTCTACTTTCAATCTGAACAGCTTCTAGAGCTGGGCAGAAGGGACACTAGCATGAAACGTTCAAAAGGAAGGAAGAAAAGGTGAAGAGAAATCATCTCCCCTTAATTATTTTATGAGAGATCGCTCCCTATTGGGAAGCCACCTAGTAAGATAACTAAGCTTATCTATATGGCAATATCTGGGAACCTACAGAACTACTTTAAGGAGTGCTTAATGAGAGAAGACTGTAGACTGTACATGTGCAGGAAGGAACATAGCCTGAATGTTGCACTGTCTTGGCTTGCTCTCTTTTTACATATGAGCACTGAACATGTCAGAAGAGAGTTGGCCCCTCCAGGTTAATGCATTCAGAAACTAAGTATATCAGAAAGAACAACTCAAAGAGAAAAGGATAATCATGGCAGCAAACCAGATTCCTGTCCCTGAGCAGATAGAGAAGACAGACAATGTGTTTTGCAATTTGGACATTCTTTAGATCACAAGGGAAAACTACAAAATTGCAACAAACTGGATAAAAAGGAAAACAAAATAAGAGCAGCCTCACTATTAACTGTGGGAGGCAAAGGCCACCGCATGCTCCAAATGCTTCTGGACATGTCAGCAGCAGACCCATGTAAAATACTAGAAGTGTTCCAAACGATATGAAAGATCTCTCTTCAACAAGTGTAATCAAGAATCTTAAAAAACAGATCAATATATTGCCAAGCTGTGAAAATGACTGACTCATACATAACTAATAGATTAGTAATGGGACAAAAGCCAAAGGAGCTTGAAAAAGAATGCTCAGAGAGCCCACACTAACTCTACCAAGAGCGAGGGACACGTGCAAAGGTAGTGTTAAAACTCATTTCCAAATGCAGAGCATAAAGTGGAGCAGACGGGAAAAAAAAACAGGCTTGCAGAAAAAAAAAACAAAAAGTGTACTATGTCAAGGAAGCAAGCAGCGACTCAGAGGAGGAGATTCTGCACATGACAGTAATGCAGTGCAAAACAGCAAAATTAAATGGTTTGTGAAGCTCAGACTAGCAGCAGATGCAAAGACAAGGCAGCGGCACACATGCAGGAAACTGAATGCCAAATAGATGGGGAGGCATCGATGAATGTGCTAGGCTAAAAAGATTGGTATTATGTAAGAAAAGAAAAGAAATTGCAACCAAGTGAAGCCAAATTAAAATTAGGCAAGGCGTGATCATAATACACTAGGACAGTGTAAATTACTAGCAGAATACCCAGGAAAAGTGATCAGGCAGTAGTAGGGTTACCATACGTCCAGATTTCCCCGGACATGTCCGGCTTTTTGGTGCTCAAATCCCCATCTGGGGGGAATTTTCAAAAAGCCGGACATGTCCGGGGAAATAGGGAGGCATAAGCCAGGGTCCGCACGGCCTCAGCACGATCCGCCAGGTCCGCAGCGCAGTCCAGTCACCCTGGCTACATTGTGGCGAGCTGGGGCGGGGGGGGGGGGGGGGACAGCCGCAGAAGGCGGTGGAGGGGCCGCTGCTGCCCCCGCAGGCCGGGCGGACCATGCGCCCCAGCCGAGCCTGCAGGACCACAGGGAGGTCGGGCCCAGCCAGCGGCTCGGGCTTCCCTCACGGGCGGGGACCCCCAGCCACTGGGGGACCCTTCCTGCGGCCCCGGCGCCGCGGGAGCTGTTCCAGCGGGGACAGGCCGGGGAACGTGCGAGGCGGCGGGGAGTGCGGCATGTGCCGGGGCTGCAGGGACCCGCGCTGCCCCGGTCACCGCTGAGCCTCCGAAGCCCCCGCCAGGCAGAGGCTGCAGGGGGAGGAGGAGCAGGGCAGGTAGGGGCATAGAGGCTGCAGAGGCAGGGGGACACAGGGGCAGGGCAGGCGGGGGGCATAGAGGCTGCAGGGGCAGGAGGGTGCAGAGGCTGCAGGGGCAGGGGGCGCAGGGGCAGGGCAGGCAGGGGGCACAGAGGCTGCAGGGGCGGTGGGGTGCAGGGGCTGCAGGGCGAGTGGGGAGCAGGGGTCACAGAGGCTGCAGGGGCGGGGGGGCGCAGGGGCTGCAGGGGGCGCAGAGGCGGGGGGCACAGAAGCTGCAAGGGTGGTGGTGGGGCGAGTGGGGAGCAGGGGTCACAGAGGCTGCAGGGGCAGGGGGTGAAGGGGCTGCAGGGCGAGTGGGGAGCAGGGAAGCACTTAGCAACCCCCAACCAAGATCAGAGCGGGAGGGAGGAGGGGGAATGCAGGGTGCTCAGAGGAGGGGGCAGAGTTGGGGCAGGGACTTTGGGGAAGGGGTTGGAATGGGGGCGGGGAAGGGGCAGAATTGGGGCAGGGCCAGGGCCCCCATGGAGTGTCCTCTTTTTTCAGTGTTGAAATATGGTAACCCTAGGCAGTAGGGTGACCAGATATCCCGATTTTATAGGGACAGTCCCAATATTTGGGGGGAAGGATAGCTCAGTGGTTTGAGTATTGGCCTGCTAAACCCAGGGCTGTGAGGTCAATCCTTAAGGGGGCCATTTAGGGATCTGGGGATTGGTCCTGCTTTGAGCAGGGGGTTGGACTAGATGACCTCCTGAGGTCCCTTCCAACCTGATATTCTGGGATTTGTCTTATATCAACACCTATTACCGCCCACCCCCACCCCAATTTTTCACACTTGATGTCTGGTCACCCTATCAGGCAGAAATTTCTGGTAGCACAAACACAGAAACTACTGCTTTGAGCTAAAACAATTGAAGGCTGAAACCTGGGACAAAAGATTCATACAACAGCCACAAGCAAAAACATACCCAGAGCAGACAGTGAACCACAGCAACCCTGCAGCAAAGCTGCCAAAAGATTATCAAGCTGGTTTTGAAGGACTGGGTCTGGGATGTCATCAAGGCACGTCACACCCAGAAACAAATAAAACAATTCAGCCACTATCTGCCTCACAGAGTACAGATTAACATAAAAAGAAAAAAATAGGAGCAATAAAACAAAACTTAAAAGGCAGGCAACACTGTTAAAGTCATAAAGCCCCCAAGTTGGATAAACAGATTCAAATAGTTTAAACAAAGGACTAAAAGCAGCTCAGTACAAACTGCTTACAACAGAAGAAGTGCTACTTGACATTGTAAAGCTCAAAATAACCTCAGTATTTGCCAAAGACGGATATTGGCAAGTGTTACTAGGTAAGGGAAAGCAGCTACCTCACCACATTTTGGACATCAGTAGGTAGATACAGAGGGCTGAGAATGCTGTTTGGGATCAAACCTGTAGTGAAAGACTATCAATGCCGCCAGCAAGCCATATTAACAGGACTTGCAGGGATAAGTGTCACTCACAGCTGATGACATTCTAGCATGTGGATGCAGACACAGCATTGCAGAAACTATGGCCGATAAGGACCTCAACCTCATCTTTCTGCTAGAAAGAGCCAAGGAAGTAAATCTGAAAGTGAATTAAAAACAAGTTGTAATTGTGATTGACTGCAGGATGATACAGGGGACACTGACTGACCACCCAAGAGCTCAAACGACAGAGGTAAGTATTGGACAAAGGTTCAATATGGACCTGGTTACCTTAAAATGATGCAGCCATCACACACAAAGAACTGGTGCTCAATTCTCCCATCCTGGCATGCTGTGATGTGAACAAAGAGGAATCCACATAATGTGATGACAGTGAAAAAGGGGTTGGGGGCATTTCTCATCAAGATTTCAATCACTAATGGGGACAGGAGGGGGGAGGGGAAGATACACCCAAATTGAAAAGGAACATCTTGCTAGAGCTTCCGAATGAAAAGTCTATTATTGGAACAGAACTTTTCTATTGATCTTTTCAAAACAACTTTTCATTTTGAAATTTTATTTTTTGAATAAAGATGTTTTGATTTTCTCTCAACAGAATGTTCTGATCAACCCAAAATTCCACTTCAGACAATTTCAGTCCCCCCCATTCAGATTTAGAACAAAAATAAAACTTTCAAATCTGAACATTTTTAATTGAACAGAAATGCCAGTTACCCAACAGCTCTAATACCATCTGTGCTGGGTGGAGGGGCAGTTACATTAACAAGATAGCAGTTGTTTAGTCTGTCATCACATTGTACCAAAGT
>NW_020697797.1:0-8814 GCF_002925995.2 Terrapene triunguis | reverse complement strand
GACAAGGAGCTGGGGGGGTTGGATGAGTCGGGAGTTCTGGGGGGGGGGCTGTCAGGAGGCAGGGGTGTGGAAAGGGGTTGGGACAGGCAGGGAGCAGGGGGGGTTGTATGGGTCAGGAGTTCTGGGGGTCCTGTCAGGGGGCGGGGAGTGGTTGGATAGGCGTGGGAGTCCGGGGGGTCTGTCTGGGGGCAGGTGTGTGGATAAGGGTCAGGGCAGTCGGGGACAGGTAGGGGGTAGGATCCTAGTGGGGCAGTCAGGGGACAAGGAGCAGGGAGGCTTAGATAGGGGGTGGGATCCCAGGAGGAGGTAGTCAGGGGACAAGGAGCAGGGGGGGTTGGCGGTTCTGAGGGGGGCAGTCAGGATGTGGGAAGTAGGAGGGAGTGGATGGGGGTGGAGCTAGGGTGGGGCTCCTTGGGTGCACACCCTAATGAAATGTACTGCACACGCCTATGACTACAATGGGACTCTGTGCCGGCATAGGGGTCCATGAAAATGGATCACATTGTAAGATCACAGTCTAAATTTGTCAAGGGTAATTTATAGTCCTGGGGAAACACAGCCAGTTACACAAACTGAGACTGGCATCAAGCCTCACATAGCATTCGTACTCTCAGTAACACAGCAACCGCCACATTTGTAAATATGAACTCTACATACAGTGTTAGATCCTGATCACAATGGGAACTACAATGGTGAAAGAGAATAAAGTACAACAAGCTGACTTAATAATAAATAGTAACAGGAATAAAGACCACAGTCCAATTATACTATTATTTTTGGAATATATTTTTAAACATCATTTTTAAAAGCATAGCTAAATATTAAACATAATAATACTAACAGTAATTAATAATAATTAAACCCTTACTTCTGCAATATGAACATTGACTATCTATTATCTACTGAAAATGGATACAATCTGATCAGTTGGTATATTCTGTGTGTCTTAATTAAACTGTAGCCATTGCTAGAGTTGTTTGAAAATTGGAATTGTGATCCTGTGGGAAATTCTAGTATTTTGACATTTGTTTTTTGTCCTCATTTGGGATGAAAACAAAGTCAAAATTCTGAAATTTTTCGTAGAATGGATAGTGACAAAAATTTTTGATTCAGAAATGTTAAAATAGTTCATTTTGACATTTTTGATCAAAATAAAATATCTAGCTCAGGGGTCGGCAACTTGCAGCACGCGTTCCAAAGGCGGCACGCGAGCCAATTTGTACTGGCACTCTGCTGCCAGCCAGAGTCCCGGCCGCCGGCCCCCCTCAGCCCGCTGCCTGCCTGGATGAACAGAACCCTCAGCCGGCAGTGGGCTGAGAGGGGCCAGTGGCTGGGACTCCGGCTGGCAGGAGCCGGCGGATGGAACCCTAGACCAGCAGCGAGCTGAGTCGCTCAGCCCTCTGATGGTCTGGAGTTTTGTCTGCCGGCCCCGCTCAGCCCACAGCCAGTCTGGGGTTCCGGTCACCAGCCCCCTGCCAGCCGGGGTCCTGGCGACAGGCCCTGCTCAGCCCACAGCCGGTCTGGGATACCAGCCGCTGGCCCCGCTCACCTCGCTGCACTATTATTTACTTTACATACAATAATAGTTTAGTTATATAATATAGACTTATAGAGAAAGACCTTCTAAAAACGTTAAAATGTATTACTGGCACACAAAACCTTAAATTACAGTGAATAAATGAAGACTTGGCACCCCACTTCTGAAAGATTGCTGACACCTGATCTAGATATTCCCAAATTAAAACATTTCATGTTAGCTCAGTTTGCCATTCATCTGTGTCTGCCTGAGCTTCCACAGTGTCTCATGGGAACTGTCGTTCGGGTGCTTCATGCCCTCATTCTCATCTATGGGCTGGGTTCCCTAGCCAGTCCGTCTCCCATGATGAGCCATGCTCATATGCCTCCCATGATGCACTGCAAAGGTTCAGAAGGGAGGCTGCAGTGCATCATAGGAGTTTGAAACATTTCAGCAAAATCAAAATTTTCCTATGGAAAAACTATTTGGATGAAAAATTCCCATCCAGCTATTGCTATTGTTTGAAGGAACAACATGAACTGTGGCTTTCAATTTAGAATTCATGCCGAAAATAGTCTGTTACAACAGCAGACAATGGCAACACATGGGCAGTGGCATGACAGACCACTCTTAAAGACTGCATACCTCTGGAGAGGACAAGAAAGTAGACTAGTGTTATAAGCACACTTTAAGAAAAAGGTTGGCTCGGATTTTCAAAGCTAGCGAAGGGATTTAGCAATACAAATGTTCATTTCCCTAAATGACAATGAAAATCTCAATTTTAAAAGTTTTAAAACATATTAAGTTACAACATCTTTTGGAAGCATGTATTTCAATACCAAGAGAAAGGTGCTTTCTAGGATGCATCTCTAAAATTAAATATTTCTTTCAAAATGATGAACAGTGGAAGTGTTCCCAGAGACATCTGACCATAGAGGCAGCTGAAAACCATAGCTGATTGGATAGTATTTTTTAAGACTGCCGTAGAACCTGTGTATTATACAATGCTCAGCAATGAAATGGTTTGATTTTAAATCATCAAATGGCTGTGTATTTCCTTTGCAACTCATCACATCCACTGACCTTTGTAAAGACTGTTCTTCATAAGCCTTTGAGATAGAGAACACACAGTATGTTGTGTTCTGTGTCATGTCAGTCATTATTCTCTCTTTGACATTACTTGCGTTCTTAAGTCAATATGTTCCAGATTAATGAGGCATTTGTTCTCAATCAAGAAGCTATTTAAGAATACACTTTTAATTTTAATGAGTTTTGTATGATTAATTATTTCTAAGACTTGCTCATATTTTTGGATAGTCAAAAGATGCAGGTTTTTTTTTTCTCATCGACTAGTGCCCAAATCTTGTGAATGTCAATGGTGATTATGACCCAGTAATTCATGGAAGTGAATTGTCTTCATACAAGGTTGTGAGAAATTTGCCTGTAACATTTTGCTGTGGTAACTTTCAATATTTATTGGTTGGTTGCAATGGAAATAATAGGTTGACACACAAGTGTGTTACAAAAATATGGATTAAGTTGATTTTTGTGTTTAAGAAGACTCCTTGTTTTACAAATAATCATCATCTCACAATTGGCTCCGTACAAGAAAATGTACGGATTTCATCACTGCTCCTTCCTTTACCTTTTGGTTTAATAAGTCTGTTCTTTTAAGTGAACTATCCCTTTAGAGCAGTGGTTCCCAAACTTTAACAACCTGCAAACCCCTTTCACTAAAATGTCAAGTCTCGTGAACCCCCTCCTAAAACTGAATATTTCCAGGGATTTTCTCCCTTACCTCAGCATAAATTATAAAAGCAGTGATCTTGGAAATATAAAATTTGTTTTTATGACAGGCTTATTACACACTATTTATTAATTATTATTTATCATTACAGTATTTTTATTATAGTATAAAAATGGCAACACTCTTCCAAGATCTCACTTTTGTAGCTTGTATCACTTTTGATTAAGCCTGTTATAAGACAAGGCTCCTATCAGAGGCACCAGTAGAAAAAAGGGGTGTGGAGACGCGGGGGCCCCCGTGCACCCCGGGACCGGGGGGGCACCACTGGAAAAGTAGGGGGGGCCCACGACGGCTGCCGGAAAAAAGGGGAGGGAGACGCGGGGGCAGCACATGACCTTCGTCGCTCCCCCCCCCCTCCGTACTGGTGCCTCTGGCTCCTATGTTTCATCAAGGAGTATCAGCTGTGAAACCGCAGGAAGGTATTTAAGATGCCAACTCAAAGAGTTCCTCCTACACAAGCATTCAGGTCTTGAGCAGTCCAGGCAAACAACGCATGTTACAACAAAGCTTAAACTTGTTCTTCATAATAATTTAAAAACAACACTAGCAGCCTATTTAATTATAAAAACAGCAAAAAATATCCACCTCCCTTTCTATTTCATATAAGGAGTCTTGAAGTTTAAATCTCCTCAGTGTGATAGATATGCTTGCTTTGATCTGCTTAGCTCTTGGAAGTCCCCCATGCTGCCCGGGGTCCCTATGGACAGCTCTGTCCACCATTAGGGAATTTTTTTCCAAGAACCCCCTGTAATATTTCGTGAACCCCCAGGGGTTCATGAACCCCAGTTTGGGAACCACTGCATTAGAGGAAACTTTGTATGCTTGAATATCCATGCTATCCAAAAGATGGGCCAAATTGTCCCCTATGTGGGCATTCTCTACATGGGGGAGAGCAAAAGCCATGGATTTTCATTTGCAAAATTTGTCTCAGATTGTTTCATCAGAGGCAGCATTTCCCATCCAGTTCCCCCCTCACGATCCTAGCTGAAAGAACAAAGGGATCAGTCCTTAGAAGCAATGGATCTCAGGGGACCATCTGAGACCAATGCCTCATAACTCTTCTTACTTAGTCCCATGGGAACACAGCTTTTACAGGTGCTGCCATGAACTCTACTGGTGGCTGTTACCTCAGATTCTGCCCTGGGGTGGGGGTGGGAGGTGAGCTAATAAAGGAAGAGGAGATTCTGTCCCCCAAAATATGAGCTAATATAAGCCAGAGTCTGAATGAGCTCTCCCCTGTCATATAGTAACAAACTGAGGGAAAAGACTTCAGGTGCAGACCATATTGCATAGACATGCCTACTCTGCCTAGGTGTTCATCAGATGGAGTTGCTTGGTCAAAGTGATCAATTTTGGCTGTTTTGGGTTACAATTCATTTTAAAATACAAGTAACCAAAATTCTTCTCTGATGGATTGTATTTACTGAGGGACAACCTATCCTAAATTCTCAATTACTGAGGGACGGTCTACATCAGTGGTGGGCAGCCCGTAGGCTGCACTGGCCCATCACAGTAATCTGCTGGTGGGCCACAAGACATTTTGTTTACTTTGACCATCCGCAGGCATGGCTGCCTGCAGCTCCCAGTAGCTGAGGTTCACTGTTCCTGGCCAATGGGGGCTGCGGGGAGCTGCAGGGATGTGCTGGCTGCCGCTTCCTGCAGCTCCCATTGGCTGGGAATGGTGAACTGTGGCCACTGAGAGCTGTGGGCGGCCGTTCCTGCAGACAGTCAATGTAAACAAACTGTCTCGCGGCCCGTCAGTGGATTACCCTGATAGGCCGTGTGCGGCCCGCGGGTCACAAGTTGCTCACCATTGGTCTACATTCATTGCTATATTAGCTTTCCACAAGCTACTCTTAGTATAACTTTTTATCAGTGATGTACCCAAATATTTGGATGCTAATATTTTAACTGTATCACTAAATTTATTAACCTTAATTTGGGATATTGCAGATTATGTACTATATATATTTTATGACTTTTAAACCAAACTTTGTACTTTTGGATAATGTAAGCATTATACCTGGATGTATAGACACGCTTTCCTTAAGCTGTGTACTGGATAATTTTAACATTAGCTTTAATAAAAAAAAATTAAATTTGAATACAAGGTTAATGAAATGTTATCCTTATTGTATGAATAAAGGGCAGCAGAACTGTACTTAGCCTGCCCTGACAGAGAGTGTCATGCTAAACAGAAGCTCACTTGCTAACCAGGGGGCAAGGATGCCAAATCCAAGTGAAAATGAGAGGGGGTGGATACAGGTGTTCCTACCTGATGGTGTGGACTCTGCTTGAAGAGTTCTGGACGCTATTTGACCCTCCCTCTCCAGTGTTTAAAGACAGCACTGATTGGATGAAACTGGGAGTCCTTGTTTCTGTTCAGTGGTTACTGGAGGCTATTCCTTAGATCTGGTATGGGAATAGTATTGCAGGGAAACACAATGAAGAAGCAGCAGCATGGAGGTTCCCTGCTACCCAGTGGAATCACGTGAATGCATCTCTGAACTCTTGTCTTCACTAAGGACAACTAACTGTGAATGGGGTGCAGCAGAGGCAAATGTTTTCTTTTGTTATACATAGACTCAGTGCTTGTGAGAAGGACCTCCCGCCGAATTGCCACCGCAGATTGCGATCGTGGCATTTTTTTTTTTTTTTTTTGGTCTGGCTGCTTGAGGCAGCCAAAATCCTGGAGCCGGCCCTGCTTGTGAGTAAGGAAGTGTTGCCTCTTAAAGGTGCCCCATGGTGGTGTTAGTTTTCCCAGAGCCAGTTCTGTTTTGTATTGTTAAGGGGAACCCTGGCCTAGACATTGAATCCAGCCCTTGTTGCTGTCAACTCCACCTAGCAGAAAGGTTACACTAGTAAGTGGATGTGAGGTCAACATTAACTTAATTGCTAGCTTCCCATGAGATTGCCTGTCCTCTCTCATCCCTGGCCCACTCTCTTCCCCACCAACCTCTTCCCCATGGAGAGGTTTCACAGGGGTATCCATATAAAGATTTATGGTATAGAGAAGGGGGTGGGATGGCTCTGCAGATATGGCCATCTCCCCTTTCGGATCCTGTTTGCCTGCATGTGCCAGACTTTCATCCCTTCATATGAAGACAGACAGGATCATCTGATGATGTGATTATTCATTTTATTAAATGGGTATCATCTATTAAAATAGTAATCATATGAATGTTACAATAAAAGACCCCAAAGTGCTTGTTAGAGCTGCCTGTAGTTAGTGGTAGACTATCTACTGGTTTCTGACTGAAACTTCATAAGTTTTATTTTAAATGTACTGTGGACATTACAATACAATGCAGCTGTTCTTCGTGGCTGTTTGCATTTTAGACTTCCAGTGACAGCACTATGAGGAAGGAGCTATTTGTGTAAAGGAGTCCATTAGGCCTAATTTAGGGGCTATGGAAATTAAATCAGGTGGTATCAGTGAATAGCTTTTTGTAACATTTAACACTGCAATAGACTCCACGTCCTCTCTTCTCTTTCTCCCCTCACACAGAATGCATTGTGAGAAGATGTCCCTCCAGAAGTGCTGTCTCTGTAGGATATGTGCTCAGACTACTTTGAATTTTCATGGTATCTAAGGTGGCAATACGTTCCTGCAGGGCATAACAGGGCTGTGTCAGTGAAGTTTATAATAAAGGTGCCCAAGGGGCATATAAAAGATTCAGCAGATATTTAAAAGGGGGATCTCTGCTGAAACAAACTGTAGCACTTTAAAAATTGCAAAGGGCTATGGCATGGGGAAAAATTATGATGAAAGACAATGATGCATATGCAGAAGTTGAAATTGGGTATACCGGTGTTAGGGAAGCAAAGATTAATTACAGAGTGGTTATTGCTGCACTGAAGGATCTAGAAAAGCAGACTCCCTTTAAAAGGATGATTTACAGAGGCATGACTGCAGAATATTCAGTTTTGTCCTCTGAATTACATGACCTCAGCCTGGGTTCAAGTTTGGCCTTGCTTTGTAAACTAATAGTGATCTGCACACATTTGGTTCATGACACCTGTATTCAAGAGGCAATCATCCTTTCTTTCTTAGGCATAATTGTAATTTCACAGTCAGTGAAGTAACAATGCTGCCCCAAGAGGGAGCTCTTCCAGTAATACTAAGTTATGCTACCTATTACAACATGCAAAAATATTTTGTCAAAATTGGATATAAACTTTATTTGCTCTATCTAGATGTCCATTAACATACCAAACTTGTTGTGTGTGGGTACACATTTAAATTTGAACCATATTTGTTGAGGAAGGTCACATGGGAGTGGTTACATGATATTTTTCGGAAAATGGCCAATAAGTCTACTTCTAGTTCTAAGGAACCAGCAAACCCCAGATAGACCTGTGCATAAGGCTGTTCAACACAAACTTGTCTTGTGAGATCTCAGTAAGAATCAAGTATGATGAAAATTGGATTAATTCCCAAACCTTTTTGAACTCCAGGGCCTACAAACCCTAGTGAACCAATTCTGACAAAAAGTTCACAAACTCTTATTGAACTGAACTTGGAAGGGTTCACACATTGCTAAGCATTGGCTGACCAGATGAAGGAAAGAGAAAAAGGTTGTCAGACCACTGAAAGGAAAATATAGCCAAGAGGACAAATGCACGTTGTAGTCTTTGTCCTGAGAGAAAAAGGCAGCAAATGGCAGGTTAAAATGAAGCAATGGATCATCAAATTCTGGTGAAGAATAGAAAAATGGCAAGGGTGGCTTAAGAGAAGATGTTTATTAGTGAAGGCATGTATGTGTTATCCTTTTATGTGATTTGCTAAGTTATGCATATATTATTTTACAGATATTATAGGAGGGGCTGCTTTACGGAGGGGGCCTGAAACTGGAAAGTGACAGAGAGAAACATCCCTGTGGCCTGTGAGAGACATCCAGGGACTACATTGGGTTAAACACTGATTTATTTAAACTGTAAATTTGTCCACCAAAGGAAGGAGGCTGTGGTAAGTTAAACGTCAGATTTGATTGTTCCTGAGGGTGCAGTTGGGAAAGGAATTCTTATAGGGCTTGATCCAAAGCAGACTGAAGTCAATGGAGAGACTTTTATTGACTTAATGAGCTTTGGGTCAGGTTCTCATTGAGCAGAGTCCCAAGTATCCATCACAGCTGTGCTTTCAATAACACCATCTGGGAGATCTGCTTGTGGATACAGCAGGACTGACAATGCTAAAGTTCATTTTCTTCTTTTCCCATTTATAGAAGAGACATGACTGAATTTTTCAGGGAGTATTTGAGTTTTATTAAGCAGTTTTAATAACTCTTTAATAGGCAGACTATCCAAACCCCAACGAACCAACATTCCAATGATAGGAATTTCAATAAAGCCTATGAATTTAGAATTTACTTTTCCCCAAAGTTCCAATTGGCCAAAATACGTATATGTCTCCCATGCAATTCCAATTGTCAGGATTTATCCATATTTCAGCTTAATAAATGTCTGAGAGATGGGCCCTGTAGAAATATTT